>NC_057814.1:218343161-218605252 GCF_018294505.1 Triticum aestivum
GTTTTGAAAATTGATGACGTCGCTTTGAATGGTGTGTACGGAACGGAAAAAAGTATGGAGTTGTAATAAGTTTAAAAAATGAAGTGCCCATGTAACAGATGGGTTCTCGTCAGAAACCCTGATACTTCGAAAGAGATTGTCCAGTTTGTACACGAAGTGCGTCCAGTTTTTGCCGTAACCCTATCTACTCTTTTGCACATGCTATGTGGGTGAAATGATGATACCATGCCAAGTTTCGACATTTTCAGAGTTCATTTCGTAGTGATTTTCAATTTCATGGTCATTTAGCTCTCTAAACAAATCGGTAAATGACTGAAAAATAGCAAATGATGTCAGAAAGTGTTGAAAATTGATGACGTCGCTTTGAATGGTGCTTACGGAACGCAAAAAAAGTCTAGAGTTGTAATAAGTTTAAAAAAATGAAGTGCCAGTGTAACAGATGAGTTCTTGTCCGAAACCCTGATACTCCGAAAGAGATTGTCCAGTTTGTACACGAAGTGCGTCCAGTTTTTGCTGTAACCCTCTCTACTCTTTTGCACATACTATGTGGGTGAAATGATGATACCATGCCAAGTTTCGACATTTTCAGAGTTCATTTTGTAGTGATTTTCAATTTCACGGTCATTTAGCTCTCTAAACAAATCGATAAATGACTATAAAATAGCAAATGATGTCAGAAAGTTTTGAAAATTGATGACGTCGCTTTGAATGGTGTGTACGGAATGCAAAAAAGTCTGGAGTTGTAATAAGTTTAAAAAAATGAAGTGCCCATGTAACAGATGCGTTCTCGTCAGAAACCCTGATACTTCGAAGGAGATTGTCCAGTTTGTACACGAAGTGCGTCCAGTTTTTGCCGTAACACAAGAAGTCCGGAGTTGTAATAAGTTATTAAAGATAAAAAAGAGGCACAATGCTCGTTAATTAGCTTCAAGCCTTTCGGAATAGTGCAAACTGCACTGCACATAGCTCCGTGCAGTCTACACTATTCCTCAAGGCTTAAAGCTAAGCAACGTGCAGATGAGCATTGCGCCTCTCCTTCATCGTCTCTGCACTCAGGGCTTATAAACCGCTCCTAGTGCCTCTCTCTTCCTGAGGTGGGACTAAAAAACAGCTGACTAAGAAACTATAGTACCGGTTCATGGCACGAACTGGTACTAAAGGTGCCCGTGGGGCCCCAGCCTGACCATAGCCTAACGCGGCCTCATTAGTACCGGTTCGTGACACGGACCGGTACTAATGATCTCCGCCCGCCTAGCCGTTGGAACCGGCACTAATGGACACATTAGTGCCGGCTCAAAATCAAACCGGCACTAATGTGCTTCACATTTGACCCTTTTTCTACTAGTGGCCTACTGCGATGGACAGAGAACCAGCTTCACCCATTCTAACCCCAACCCCAGTAGATAGTAAGCCAGTTCCTGTTGACACAGCACCATCTCCACCATAGAGCTCCCAAACAAGAGCAGTTAGTAAGGCAGCTCCAGTGCCCAAAGGGCCAGTACTACCACGACGAACCCCAACTCCACCATTTAGTACGCCTATTCCTGTGGATGAAGCACAACCAGCTAGTCGTAGTTTAGCATCTATCGCATTTGATGTTGTTAAATCGTATGAGCGTATCTTCCCATCTTGGAAATATTATACTGAAGATGAAGGAAAATGCCAGTTGTAGGTGTTTGTCCAGGAGTTATGTGTAAGTAATGTTATTCATGGCAATTACTTTGCTTTGTCCCATACATCTACCTCCATGATGGTTATAATACAGCAAATTTTCCCATTTTTCTCTATACAGAAGGACCGATTTGGAAACTCAGGATGAGGTAACCTGTGCTAATACCTCTGCTATCTTCAAGAATGCTTGGTGACAGTATCGGAATTACCTGAAGAAAACGTACTTCACCGGCAAAGAAACTCGTCAAATTCCCTTACGTTCTCCTGAGACACATTTACTGGACGATGACTGGGAATGCCTTGTTCTATACTGGTCCCGAACCAAGAATGTGGTAAGTTCTATGAGCTCATTTTCTATTTTAAGTACTATATTCTTGCGTCTTACTGTACTCTCTTCATGTAGAACAAGTGCCTAAACCTGAAGAACAACTGTTCTAATTTAAGATTCCATTGCTATCATAGTTCAAAAAAGCGTTAGGCGTTAATTGTGCGTTTTGCCACCGCCTTGCGCTTTACTGACCAAAGCGCATGCTTATGCATAGTTATGCACAGATTAAGCATAGTTATGCGCAATGCATTTCGCCAATGCCTAGAGCCTAGGCGCGCTTAAGCGCTCGCTTAGGCGCACCTTTTTTAACTATGATTTCTATCGTGCATACTTGATACGTCTGCAACGTATCTATAATTTTTTATTGTTCCATGCTATTATATTATCTGTTTTGGATGTTTATGGGCTTTATTATGCACTTTTATATTATTTTTGGGACTAACCTATTAACCCAGAGCCCAATGCCAGTTCCTGTTTTTCCCTTGTTTCAGTGTTTCGAAGAAAAGGAATATCAAACGGAGTCCAAATGGAATGAAACCTTCGGGAGAGTTATTTTTGGAAAGAAAGCAATCCGCGAGACTTGGAGTGCACGTCAGTGGATCAACGAGGAGAGCACGAGGCAGGGGGCGCGCCCTCCATCCTCGTGGGCCCCTCGTGGCTCCCCTGACCGACTTCTTTCACCTATATATATATCCATATACCCTAAAACCTTCGGGGAATAGAATAGATCGGGAGTTCCACCACCGCAAACCTCTATAGCCACCAAAAACCAATCGGGACCCTGTTTCGGCAACCTGCCAGAGGGGGGATCCCTCACCAGTGGCCATGTTCATCATCCTGGCACTCTCCATGACGAGGAGGGAGTAGTTCACCCTCGGGGCTGAGGGTATGTATGAGTAGCTATGTGTTTGATCTCTCTCTCTCGTGTTCTTGAGGTGATACGATCTTGATGTATCGCGAGCTTTGCTATTATAGTTGGATCTTATGATGTTTCTCCCCCTCTACTCTCTTGTAATGGATTGAGTTTTCCCTTTCAAGTTATCTTATCGGATTGAGTCTTTAAGGATTTGAGAACAATTGATGTATGTCTTGCTGTGCTTATCTGTGGTGACAATGGGATATCACGTGATCCACTTGATGTATGTTTTGGTGCTCAACTTGCGGGTTCCGCCCATGAACCTATGCATAGGGGTTGGCACACGTTTTCGTCTTGACTCTCCGGTAGAAACTTTTGGGCACTCTTTGAAGTACTTTGTGTTGGTTGAATAGATGAATCTGAGATTGTTTGATGCATATCGTATAATCATACCCACGGATACTTGTGGTGACATTGGAGTATCTAGGTGACATTAGGGTTTTGGTTGATGTGTGTCTTAAGGTGTTATTTTACTACGGACTCTAGGGCTGTTTGTGACACTGATAGGAATAGCCCAATAGATTGATCGGAAAGAATAACTTTGAGGTGGTTTCGTACCCTACAATAATCTCTTCGTTTGTTCTCCGCTATTAGTGACTTTGGAGTGACTCTTTGTTGCATGTTGAGGGATAGTTATATGATCCAGTTATGTTATTATTGTTGAGAGAACTTGCACTTGTGAAAGTATGAACCCTAGGCCTTGTTTCCTAGCATTGCAATACCGTTTACGCTCACTTTTATCGCTTGCTACCTTGCTGTTTTTATATTTTCAGATTACAAAAACCTATATCTACCATCCATATTGCACTCGTATCACCATCTCTTCGCCGAACTAGTGCACCTATACAATTTAGCATTGTATTGGGTGTGTTGGGGACACAAGAGACTCTTTGTTATTTGGTTGCTGGGTTGTTTGAGAGAGACCATCTTCATCCTACGCCTCCCACGGATTGATAAACCTTAGGTCATCCACTTGAGGGAAATTTGCTACTGTCCTACAAACCTCTGCACTTGGAGGCCCAACAACGTCTACAAGAAGAAGGTTGTGTAGTAGACATCAAGCTCTTTTCTGGCGCCGTTGCCGGGGAGGTTAGTGCTTGAAGGTATATCTTTAGATCTTGCAATCGAATATTTTAGTTTCTTGTTTTATCACTAGTTTAGTCTATAAAAGAAAACTACAAAAAATGGAATTGAGTTTGTCTCATACGCTTCATTTTTTTTAACATCTTTCGTAAGTATGATGAAAAGGAAAATTGTGCTCAAGCGCTAGAAGAAGAAGTCTATAAAATGTTTGGCACTAAATCTTTGAATGATGAGCATGATTGCAATGTTGTTAGTATGAACTCTTTGAATATCCATAGTACTAATGATGATTGCACTAGTTATGATGAAAATGTCTCCTATAAACATCAATTTTTGTGGAGTGCATTGAGTTTGCAGGTACACACCAAATAGGGAAGATAGATATTGCAAGAGGCATAAGCATTTAGAAACTAAATTGTTGCAAGAAAGGCTAAATGTTAGTGCTGAAAATTTAAATTTTCTTAGACGTACTTGTGAACTTTGCAATGAACATGGTCATTTAAATATCAAATGCAAATTGTTTCAAGATCGAATCATGTCCAAAAATTGGATGACTTGATTTCCCTTGCACATAATAATGAACTTAGTTTGCTTTTGGGTTATGAAGAAATGAAACGTCAAACTAAGATTATTCCAGAATATAACCTCGAGAAATTCCTCGATATTGATCTAGAAGAAATTTATATGTATTGTGCGGTGAATTGCATTGAAAATCCTTATATTGCCAACTACATAAAGAAAAGAAAGCAAATAGAAGATGAAGAGAACACTAATGAAAGGGAAGAGACTTCCCAATATCCTCCTATTATTTATTATGATGAATCAGGTAACGAGGAGGAGCTTTCTATTCAACCAATCTCATCAATAAGGAGCTCAAAAAAGAGGGATAAACCCGCACATGATGTGAAGAAGAAAAAGAAAAAACGGAGAAGCAAAGGTAAAAAGGTATCCCTCCCAAATGATGTTGCTACTACTACTCATTGTGATTATGATAATTGCTATACTATTGGTGCTATCCACACTATTAATGATGAGAGTGATTATGCTTATGATATGAAAAGGCCCAAGCTTGGGGATGCTATGTTTGATGAAGATGATGTTTTTGAGAATATATTTGCTGCAATTAATGTTTGTCCCAAGCTTGGGGATGCTATGTTTAATGAAGATGATATTTTTAGTCTCCCAAGTTTTGATATGCAAATTTATAATGATGATAGCATGCCTCCTACTTATGATGATTATATTGATGAAAGTGGGTTTGGAAGAGTGTCAACTTTAGAAAGTAATGATCCCACTATTTTGGAGGATGTTGAGTCTTATTATGATAATTATGAAACTGGATTTGGAGAGGTCATGACTTTATTTAGTAATGATTCCACTATCTTGGAAGAGGTTTCAATTGATTATGATGAGAACAAAGTTGCTACTTATGATGATTATTGTGATGAAAATTATGCTATAAAAAGTAGTGATGATTATATTTATAAAACTTGTCATGATTATGATTACCCTTTTTCTGAACATTACTCTTTTAATGTGGAAACAATTTATAGTATTCGAGTCTCTTATGATACTCCTAGTATTCCGAATGAGAAGAATTTTGCTTATGTGGAGAGTAGTAAATTTTCTATGCTTGTAGATCATGAAAAGAATGCTTTAGGTGCTGGTTATATTGTTGAATTTATTCATGATGCTACTGAAAATTATTATGAGGGAGGAACATATGCTTGTAGGAATTGCAATAATATCAAGTTTCCTCTCTATGTGCTTAAAGTTTTAAAGTTATGCTTGTTTTGCCTTCCTATGCTAGTTGATTCTTGTTCCCATAAGTTGTTTGCTCACAAAATCCCTATGCATAGGAAGTGGGTTAGGCTTAAATGTGTTAGTCATATTCTTCATGATGCTCCCTTTATGTTTCAATTCTTATCTTTTATGTGAGCATCATTGAAATCAGCATGCCTAGCTAGGGCCGTTAAACGTTAGCGCTTGTTGGGAGGCAACCCAATTTATTTTAGTTTCTTTCTTTTTGGTTATGTTTAGGAATAAATAATCTATCTAGCCTCTGGTTAGATGTGGTTTTAGGTTTTCATTAGTGTTTGTGCCAAGTAAGACCTATATGATCTTTTTGGATGATAGTTATTTGATCTTGCTGAAAATTCCAGAAACTTTCTGTTCACGAAAACAATTGTTAAAAATCACCAGAACGTTATAAGATACTGATTCCAATTGCAGCAGATCAATAAACAAATTATTTAGGTCGTCCTATTTTGGTAGAAAATTTTGGAGTTCCAGAAGTTTGCGTTAGTTACAGATTACTACAGACTGTTCTGTTTTTGACAGATTCTGTTTTTAGTGTGTTGTTTGCTTATTTTGATGAATCTATTGCTAGTAAAAGAGTTTATAAACCATAGAGAAGTTGTAATACAGTAGGTTTAACACCAATATAAATAAATAATGAGTTCATTACAGTAACTTTAAGTGGTGTTTTGTTTTCTTTCGCCAACGGAGCTCACGAGATTTTCTATTAAGTTTTGTGTTGTGAAGTTTTCAAGTTTTGGGTAAAGATTCGATGGACTATGGAATAAGGAGTGGCAAGAGCCTAAGCTTGGGGATGCCCAAGGCACCCCAAGGTAATATTCAAGGATAACCAAGAGCCTATGCTTGGGGATGCCCCGGAAGGCATCCCCTCTTTCGTCTTCGTTCATCGGTAACTTTACTTGGAGCTATATTTTTATTCACCACATGATATGTGTTTTGCTTGGAGTGTCATTTTATTTTATTTTGTTTTGCTTGATGTTTGAATAAAATACCAAGATCTGAAATTCTTAAATGTTAGAGAGTCTTCACATAGTTACATAATTATACAACTACTCATTGATCTTCACTCATATCTTTTGGAGTAGTTTGTTGTTTGCTCTAGTGTTTCACTTATATCTTTTAGAGCACGACGGTAGTTTTTATTTTGAAGAAATAGACGAACCCTCATGCTTCACTTATATTATTTTGAGAGTCTTTAGAACAGCATGGTAATTTGCTTTGGTTATGAATTTAGTCCTAATATGATGGGCATCCAAGAGGGATATAATAAAAACTTTCATATAAAGTGCATTGAATACTATGACAAGTTTGATGCTTGATAATTGTTTTGAGATATGAAGATAGTGATATTAAAGTTGTGCTAGTTGAGTAGTTGTGAATTTGAGAAATACTTGTGTTGAAGTTTGCAAGTCCCGTAGCATGCACGTACGGTAAACGTTATGTAACAAATTTGAACATGAGGTGTTCTTTGATTGTCTTCCTTCTGAGTGGCGGTCGGGGACGAGCGATGGTCTTTTACTACCAATCTATCCCCCTAGGAGCATGCGCGTAGTGCTTGGTTATTGATGACTTGTAGATTTTTGCAATAAGTATGTGAGTTCTTTATGACTAATGTTGAGTCCATGGATTATATGCACTCTTACCCTTCCATCATTGCTAGCCTCTTCGGTACCGTGCATTGCCCTTTCTCACATTGAGAGTTGGTGCAAACTTCGCCGGTGCATCCAAACCCCGTGATATGATACGCTCTGTCACACATAAACCTCCTTATATCTTCCTCAAAACAGCCACCATACCTACCTATTATGGCATTTCCATAGCCATTCCGAGATATTTTGCCATGCAACTTTCCATCGTTCCGTTTATCATGACACGCTTCATCATTGTCATATTGCCTTGCATGATCATGTAGTTGACATCGTATTTGTGGCAAAGCCACCATGCATAATTTCCATACATATCACTCTTGATTCATTGCCCCTCCCGGTACACCGCCGGAGGCATTCATATAGAGTCATATTTTGTTCTAGTATCGAGTTGTAATCATTGAGTTGTAAATAAATAGAAGTGTGATGATCATCAGTAATAGAGCATTGTCCCAATAAAAAAGGGAGAAAGGCCAAAAAAAGGGAAGGCCCCCCAAAAAAAGAAGGGACAATGCTACTATCCTTTTTCCACACTTGTGCTTCAATGTAGCACCATGATCTTCAAGATAGAGAGTCTTTTGTTTTGTCACTTTCATATACTAGTGGGAATTTTTCATTATAGAACCTGGCTTGTATATTCCAACAATGGGCTTCCTCAAATTCCCTAGGCCTTCGTGAGCAAGCAAGTTGGATGCACACCCACTTAGTTTCTTTTGTTGAGCTTTCATGCATTTATAGCTCTAGTGCATCCGTTGCATGGCAATCCCTACTCCTTGCATTAACATCAATCGATGGGCATCTCCATAGCCCGTTGGTTAGCCATGTTGATGTGAGACTTTCTCCTTTTTTGTCTTCTCCACATAACCCCCATCATTGTATTCTATTCCACCCATAGTGCTATATGCATGGCTCACGCTCATGTATTGCGTGAAGGTTGAAAAAGTTTGAGATTACTAAAGTATGAAACAATTGCTTGGCTTGTCATCTGGTTTGTGCATGATGAGATCATTCTTATGTGACGAAAATGGAGCATGACCAAACTATATGATTTTGTAGGGATGAACTTTCTTTGGCCATGCTATTTTGAGAAGACATGATTGCTTAGTTAGTATCTTTGAAGTATTATTATTTTTATGTCAATATTAAACTTTTGTCTTGAATCTTATGGATCTGAATTTTCTTGCCACAATAAAGAAGATTACATTGATAAATATGCTAGGTAGCATTCCACATCAAAAATTCTGTTTTTATCATATACCTACTCGAGGACAAGCAGGAATTAAGCTTGGGGATGCTGATATGTCTCCAACGTATCTATAATTTTTGATTGTTCCATGCTATTATATTATCTGTTTTGGATGTTTATGGGCTTTATTATGCACTTTTATATTATTTTTGGGACTAACCTATTAACCCAGAGCCCAGTGCCAGTTCCTGTTTTTTCCCTTGTTTCAGTGTTTCGAAGAAAAGGAATATCAAACGGAATGAAACCTTCGGGAGAGTTATTTTTGGAAAGAAACCAATCCGGGAGACTTGGAGTGCACGTCAGGGGATCAACGAGGAGAGCACGAGGCAGGGGGGCGCGCTCATCCCCCCTGGGCGCGCCCTCCACCCTCGTGGGCCCCTCGTGGCTCCCCTGACCGACTTCTTTCGCCTATATATATATATCCATATACCCTAAAACCTTCGGGGAACAGAATAGATCGGGAGTTCCGCCACCGCAAGCCTCTATAGCCACCAAAAACCAATCGGGACCCTGTTTCGGCAACCTGCCGGAGGGGGGATCCCTCACCAGTGGCCATGTTCATCATCCTGGCACTCTCCATGACGAGGAGGGAGTAGTTCACCCTCGGGACTGAGGGTATGTACGAGTAGCTATGTGTTTGATCTCTCTCTCTCGTGTTCTTGAGGTGATACGATCTTGATGCATCGCGAGCTTTGCTATTATAGTTGGATCTTATGATGTTTCTCCCCCTCTACTCTCTTGTAATGGATTGAGTTTTCCCTTTCAGTTATCTTATCGGATTGAGTCTTTAAGGATTTGAGAACACTTGATGTATGTCTTGCTGTGCTTATCTGTGGTGACAATGGGATATCACGTGATCCACTTGATGTATGTTTTGGTGCTCAACTTGCGGGTTCCGCCCATGAACCTATGCATAGGGGTTGGCACACGTTTTCGTCTTGACTCTCCGGTAGAAACTTTTGGGCACTCTTTGAAGTACTTTGTGTTGGTTGAATAGATGAATCTGAGATTGTTTGATGCATATCGTATAATCATACCCACGGATACTTGTGGTGACATTGGAGTATCTAGGTGACATTAGGGTTTTGGTTGATGTGTGTCTTAAGGTGTTATTTTACTACGGACTCTAGGGCTGTTTGTGACACTGATAGGAATAGCCCAATAGATTGATCGGAAAGAATAACTTTGAGGTGGTTTCGTACCCTACAATAATCTCTTCGTTTGTTCTCCGCTATTAGTGACTTTGGAGTGACTCTTTGTTGCATGTTGAGGGATAGTTATATGATCCAGTTATGTTATTATTGTTGAGAGAACTTGCACTTGTGAAAGTATGAACCCTAGGCCTTGTTTCCTAGCATTGCAATACCGTTTACGCTCACTTTTATCGCTTGCTACCTTGCTGTTTTTATATTTTCAGATTACAAAAACCTATATCTACCATCCATATTGCACTCGTATCACCATCTCTTCGCCGAACTAGTGCACCTATACAATTTAGCATTGTATTGGGTGTGTTGGGGACACAAGAGACTCTTTGTTATTTGGTTGCTGGGTTGTTTGAGAGAGACCATCTTCATCCTACGCCTCCCACGGATTGATAAACCTTAGGTCATCCACTTGAGGGAAATTTGCTACTGTCCTACAAACCTCTGCACTTGGAGGCCCAACAACGTCTACAAGAAGAAGGTTGTGTAGTAGACATCAAGCTCTTTTCTGGCGCCGTTGCCGGGGAGGTTAGTGCTTGAAGGTATATCTTTAGATCTTGCAATCGAATATTTTAGTTTCTTGTTTTATCACTAGTTTAGTCTATAAAAGAAAACTACAAAAAATGGAATTGAGTTTGTCTCATACGCTTCATTTTTTTTAACATCTTTCGTAAGTATGATGAAAAGGAAAATTGTGCTCAAGCGCTAGAAGAAGAAGTCTATAAAATGTTTGGCACTAAATCTTTGAATGATGAGCATGATTGCAATGTTGTTAGTATGAACTCTTTGAATATCCATAGTACTAATGATGATTGCACTAGTTATGATGAAAATGTCTCCTATAAACATCAATTTTTGTGGAGTGCATTGAGTTTGCAGGTACACACCAAATAGGGAAGATAGATATTGCAAGAGGCATAAGCATTTAGAAACTAAATTGTTGCAAGAAAGGCTAAATGTTAGTGCTGAAAATTTAAATTTTCTTAGCCGTACTTGTGAACTTTGCAATGAACATGGTCATTTAAATATCAAATGCAAATTGTTTCAAGATCGAATCATGTCCAAAAATTGTGATGACTTGATTTCCCTTGCACATCATAATGAACTTAGTTTGCTTTTGGGCTATGAAGAAATGAAACGTCAAACTAAGATTATTCCAGAATATAACCTCGAGAAATTCCTCGATATTGATCTAGAAGAAATTTATATGTATTGTGCGGTGAATTGCATTGAAAATCCTTATATTGCCAACTACATAAAGAAAAGAAAGCAAATAGAAGATGAAGAGAACACTAATGAAAGGGAAGAGACTTCCCAATATCCTCCTATTATTTATTATGATGAATCTGGTAACGAGGAGGAGCTTTCTATTCAACCAATCTCATCAATAAGGAGCTCAAAAAAGAGGGATAAACCCGCACATGATGTGAAGAAGAAAAAGAAAAAACGGAGAAGAAAAGGTAAAAAGGTATCCCTCCCAAATGATGTTGCTACTACTACTCATTGTGATTATGATAATTGCTATACTATTGGTGCTATCCACACTATTAATGATGAGAGTGATTATGCTTATGATATGAAAAGGCCCAAGCTTGGGGATGCTATGTTTGATGAAGATGATGTTTTTGAGAATATATTTGCTGCAATTAATGTTTGTCCCAAGCTTGGGGATGCTATGTTTAATGAAGATGATATTTTTAGTCTCCCAAGTTTTGATATGCAAATTTATAATGATGATAGCATGCCTCCTACTTATGATGATTATATTGATGAAAGTGGGTTTGGAAGAGTGTCAACTTTAGAAAGTAATGATCCCACTATTTTGGAGGATGTTGAGTCTTATTATGATAATTATGAAACTGGATTTGGAGAGGTCATGACTTTATTTAGTAATGATTCCACTATCTTGGAAGAGGTTTCAATTGATTATGATGAGAACAAAGTTGCTACTTATGATGATTATTGTGATGAAACTTATGCTATAAAAAGTAGTGATGATTATATTTATAAAACTTGTCATGATTATGATTACCCTTTTTCTGAACATTACTCTTTTAATGTGGAAACAATTTATAGTATTCGAGTCTCTTATGATACTCCTAGTATTTCGAATGAGAAGAATTTTGCTTATGTGGAGAGTAGTAAATTTTCTATGCTTGTAGATCATGAAAAGAATGCTTTAGGTGCTGGTTATATTGTTGAATTTATTCATGATGCTACTGCAAATTATTATGAGGGAGGAACATATGCTCGTAGGAATTGCAATAATATCAAGTTTCCTCTCTATGTGCTTAAAGTTTTAAAGTTATGCTTGTTTTGCCTTCCTATGCTAGTTGATTCTTGTTCCCATAAGTTGTTTGCTCACAAAATCCCTATGCATAGGAAGTGGGTTAGGCTTAAATGTGTTAGTCATATTCTTCATGATGCTCCCTTTATGTTTCAATTCTTATCTTTTATGTGAGCATCATTGAAATCAGCATGCCTAGCTAGGGCCGTTAAACGTTAGCGCTTGTTGGGAGGCAACCCAATTTATTTTAGTTTCTTGCTTTTTGGTTCTGTTTAGGAATAAATAATCTATCTAGCCTCTGGTTAGATGTGGTTTTAGGTTTTCATTAGTGTTTGTGCCAAGTAAGACCTATATGATCTTTTTGGATGATAGTTATTTGATCTTGCTGAAAATTCCAGAAACTTTCTGTTCACAAAAACAATTGTTAAAAATCACCAGAACGTGATAAGATACTGATTCCAATTGCAGCAGATCAATAAACAAATTATTTAGGTCGTCCTATTTTGGTAGAAATTTTTGGAGTTCCAGAAGTTTGCGTTAGTTACAGATTACTACAGACTGTTCTGTTTTTGACAGATTCTGTTTTTAGTGTGTTGTTTGCTTATTTTGATGAATCTATTGCTAGTAAAAGAGTTTATAAACCATAGAGAAGTTGTAATACAGTAGGTTTAACACCAATATAAATAAATAATGAGTTCATTACAGTAACTTTAAGTGGTGTTTTGTTTTCTTTCGCTAACGGAGCTCACGAGATTTTCTGTTAAGTTTTGTGTTGTGAAGTTTTCAAGTTTTGGGTAAAGATTCGATGGACTATGGAATAAGGAGTGGCAAGAGCCTAAGCTTGGGGATGCCCAAGGCACCCCAAGGTAATATTCAAGGATAACCAAGAGCCTAAGCTTGGGGATGCCCTGGAAGGCATCCCCTCTTTCGTCTTCGTTCATCGGTAACTTTACTTGGAGCTATATTCTTATTCACCACATGATATGTGCTTTGCTTGGAGTGTCATTTTATTTTATTTTGTTTTGCTTGATGTTTGAATAAAATACCAAGATCTGAAATTCTTAAATGTTAAAGAGTCTTCACATAGTTACATAATTATACAACTACTCATTGATCTTCACTCATATCTTTTGGAGTAGTTTGTTGTTTGCTCTAGTGTTTCACTTATATCTTTTAGAGCACGATGGTAGTTTTTATTTTGAAGAAATAGACGAACCCTCATGCTTCACTTATATTATTTTGAGAGTCTTTAGAACAGCATGGTAATTTGCTTTGGTTATGAATTTAGTCCTAATATGATGGGCATCCAAGAGGGATATAATAAAAACTTTCATATAAAGTGCATTGAATACTATGACAAGTTTGATGCTTGATAATTGTTTTGAGATATGAAGATAGTGATATTAAAGTTGTGCTAGTTGAGTAGTTATGAATTTGAGAAATACTTGTGTTGAAGTTTGCAAGTCCCGTAGCATGCACGTATGGTAAACGTTATGTAACAAATTTGAAACATGAGGTGTTCTTTGATTGTCTTCTTTATGAGTGGCGGTCGGGGACGAGCGATGGTCTTTTACTACCAATCTATCCCCCTAGGAGCATGCGCGTAGTGCTTGGTTATTGATGACTTGTAGATTTTTGCAATAAGTATGTGAGTTCTTTATGACTAATGTTGAGTCCATGGATTATACGCACTCTTACCCTTCCATCATTGCTAGCCTCTTCGGTACCGTGCATTGCCCTTTCTCACATTGAGAGTTGGTGCAAACTTCGCCGGTGCATCCAAACCCCGTGATATGATACGCTCTGTCACACATAAACCTCCTTATATCTTCCTCAAAACAGCCACCATACCTACCTATTATGGCATTTCCATAGCCATTCCGAGATATATTGCCATGCAACTTTCCACCGTTCCGTTTATCATGACACGCTTCATCATTGTCATATTGCCTTGCAAGATCATGTAGTTGACATCGTATTTGTGGCAAAGCCACCATGCATAATTTCCATACATATCACTCTTGATTCATTGCCCCTCCCGGTACACCGCCGGAGGCATTCATATAGAGTCATATTTTGTTCTAGTATCGAGTTGTAATCATTGAGTTGTAAATAAATAGAAGTGTGATGATCATCAGTAATAGAGCATTGTCCCAATAAAAAAAAGGGAGAAAGGCCAAAAAAAGGGAAGGCCCCCCAAAAAAAGAAGGGACAATGCTACTTTCCTTTTTCCACACTTGTGCTTCAATGTAGCACCATGATCTTCAAGATAGCGAGTCTTTTGTTTTGTCACTTTCATATACTAGTGGGAATTTTTCATTATAGAACCTGGCTTGTATATTCCAACAATGGGCTTCCTCAAATTCCCTAGGCCTTCGTGAGCAAGCAAGTTGGATGCACACCCACTTAGTTTCTTTTGTTGAGCTTTCATGCATTTATAGCTCTAGTGCATCTGTTGCATGGCAATCCCTACTCCTTGCATTAACATCAATCGATGGGCATCTCCATAGCCCGTTGGTTAGCCATGTTGATGTGAGACTTTCTCCTTTTTTGTCTTCTCCACATAACCCCCATCATTGTATTCTATTCCACCCATAGTGCTATATGCATGGCTCACGCTCATGTATTGCGTGAAGGTTGAAAAAGTTTGAGATTACTAAAGTATGAAACAATTGCTTGGCTTGTCATCTGGTTTGTGCATGATGAGAGCATTCTTATGTGACGAAAATGGAGCATGACCAAACTATATGATTTTGTAGGGATGAACTTTCTTTGGCCATGCTATTTTGAGAAGACATGATTGCTTAGTTAGTATCTTTGAAGTATTATTATTTTTATGTCAATATTAAACTTTTGTCTTGAATCTTATGGATCTGAATTTTCTTGCCACAATAAAGAAGATTACATTGATAAATATGCTAGGTAGCATTCCACATCAAAAATTCTGTTTTTATCATATACCTACTCGAGGACAAGCAGGAATTAAGCTTGGGGATGCTGATACGTCTCCAACGTATCTATAATTTTTGATTGTTCCATGCTATTATATTATCTGTTTTGGATGTTTATGGGCTTTATTATGCACTTTTATATTATTTTTGGGACTAACCTATTAACCCAGAGCCCAGTGCCAGTTCCTGTTTTTTTCCCTTGTTTCAGTGTTTCGAAGAAAAGGAATATCAAACGGAATGAAACCTTCGGGAGAGTTATTTTTGGAAAGAAACCAATCCGGGAGACTTGGAGTGCACGTCAGGGGATCAACGAGGAGAGCACGAGGCAGGGGGGCGCGCTCATCCCCCCTAGGCGCGCCCTCCACCCTCGTGGGCCCCTCGTGGCTCCCCTGACCGACTTCTTTCGCCTATATATATATATCCATATACCCTAAAACCTTCGGGGAACAGAATAGATCGGGAGTTCCGCTGCCGCAAGCCTCTGTAGCCACCAAAAACCAATCGGGACCCTGTTCCGGCACCCTGCCGGAGGGGGATCCCTTACCGGTGGCCATCTTCATCATCCCGATGCTCTCCATGATGAGGAGGGAGTAGTTCACCCTCGGGGCTGAGGGTATGTACCATTAGCTAAGTGTTTGATCTCTCTCTCTCTCTCGTGTTCTTGAGGTGATACGATCTTGATGCATCGCGAGCTTTGCTATTATAGTTGGATCTTATGATGTTTCTCCCCCTCTACTCTCTTGTAATGGATTGAGTTTTCCCTTTGAAGTTATCTTATCGGATTGATTCTTTAAGGATTTGAGAACACTTGATGTATGTCTTGCCGTGCTTATCTCTGGTGACAATGGGATATCACGTGATCCACTTGATGTATGTTTTGGTGCTCAATTTGCGGGTTCCGCCCATGAACCTATGCATAGGGGTTGGCACACGTTTTCATCTTGACTCTCCGGTAGAAACGTTGGGGCACTCTTTGAAGTACTTTGTGTTGGTTGAATAGATGAATCTGAGATTGTTTGATGCATATCGTATAATCATACCCACGGATACTTGTGGTGACATTGGAGTATCTAGGTGACATTAGGGTTTTGGTTGATGTGTGTCTTAAGGTGTTATTTTACTATGAACTCTAGGGTTGTTTGTGACACTTATAGGAATAGCCCAATAGATTGATCGGAAAGAATAACTTTGAGGTGGTTTCGTACCCTACAATAATCTCTTCGTTTGTTCTCTGCTATTAGTGACTTTGGAGTGACTCTTTGTTGCATGTTGAGGGATAGTTATATGATCTAGTTATGTTATTATTGTTGAGAGAACTTGCACTAGTGAAAGTATGAACCCTAGGCATTGTTTCCTAGCATTGCAATACCGTTTACACTCACTTTTTTCGCTTGCCACCTTGCTGTTTTTATATTTTCATATTACAAAAACCTATATCTACCATCCATACTGCACTCGTATCACCATCTCTTCGCCAAACTAGTGCACCTATACAATTTACCATTGTATTGGGTGTGTTGGGGACACAAGAGACTCTTTGTTATTTGGTTGCAAGGTTCTTTTAGAGAGACCATCTTCATCCTACGCCTCCCATGGATTGATAAACCTTAGGTCATCCACTTGAGGGAAATTTGCTACTGTCCTACAAACCTCTGCGCTTGGAGGCCCAACAACGTCTACAAGAAGAAGGTTGTGTAGTAGACATCAATACTGCTTTGCTCTTGATCACTGTATTTACTCATACAAACTTATTTTTAAATTGAAGGATCCAATCGAAACTCCAATGGCACAGCATGTATGTTCACGCATGTTTCTTTAACAGGCTTGCTCTTATCAATAGCTCTGTTGATTTCAATTTCAATTGTGTATACAGTTGACTTCTCATATCATGCACATTACTAGCATCACAATAGAGCCAATAGTGTTGTTGTACATGTAGACCCGTGGTACCCATCTGAAATCTTGTTGTGCCATGTAGTTTCCCACGCTTTATATTCTTTCACTACTGCTTTGTCTTGAACTGATATGATTTGAACCGTGTCTCTATTTTGATTTGGCAAGAGAATGCAGTGACCATAGGACATAGATATATGTTTGTTTGATGCTTTTATTATGTACTAGTACTTGGCAATAGAAGACTTGGTAGTTTAATCCTATCCACCTTACTAATGAATTGGTTCACCGAAATGAGTTTCATATACTAGTACATGCTAAACCTGTTATGTGTCTGCTTGTTTCTTCTTTTAGAATGCTGACCGAATATTGGGGTAGAGTGCCTTATTAAGCAATGGTAAAGGAAGTAATGCAGATAAGGTTCAGGATAGTGACACATCCTTGTTGGTCTCCAACAAAGCTGATAAAACAGCTAAGGAAGACTATCTCGAAGACAGTGAGACAACCCCAAAGTCCTGTCTTGGTTTAGTGTTCGAGTTACTGGACACTACCACTTGCACAAGCTATTCAAACTCATTGTATGAATCAGTTCGGTTTCTTGAGTCTCAACTACTAGCTGAAAGACATCGATCAGCTGTGCTGCGACAAGAAGCACTGCGGAAGTCCCTGGAGGATTCAGATGCATACTTTCTGGTGCAACAGCAAGCGTTTGAGGATTTTAGCGCCAAACAGGACAAAGCTAATAAGCTTGCTAAGGTTATTGCCAGCATGGTGGATACCCAGGATAATGTTTCTTGAGCTCTTCTGAAGTTGTTTCGGTTATGCTCTTGTTTTGCTGCCACGTTTATTTGCACTGGTGGCCAATTTTGACGGCCAGTGTATGTAATATGCTGCTTTGTTCCCTATATTTGCACTGGTGGCGAACTTTGATCCCCAGTGGATGTAATATGTGTAATAGCGGTAATAGGCTAGTGTTAATTGCTTGCTTATTTATTTCCTTATTGTCATGTTTAGTTGTTTGCTTGTAGTAACTGCAGTTCTTTTTCTGTGTTTTTCTAGTGGCCACAATAACCTATTTTTGGAAACTAGGCCAAAATAATCATGGCAACACACGGACTGTTGTAACCATGGGCCTCATGCGGGCCGTATGATCCATGGGCCTTCTACGGGCCGTAGGATCCATTGGCCTTCTATACGGGTCGTAGGATCCATGGGCCTTCTACGGGCCGTACGATCCATGGGCCTTTTATGGGCCGTAGGATCCATGGGCCTTCTACGGGGCGTATCATCATTTCGCCAATCATGGGCCGTACTATGAGTGGAAAATAACGGGCTATTAATAGGTCGTATTTGATAACTCTATGAAAACAGCCCAACGGTTTTTTTGACATGAAAACGGCCCAACGTATTAACGGGCCACAAACGGGCCGAATGTAACCACGGGCTGAATTAGGCCCACAAGCAGAAAATGACAGTAACGGGCCGTAAGTAACGAATGCTAGAAATGAGCCGAAGAATAAATGGGACCTGAGAAGGCCGAAAGATAACATGGGTTGGAAACGGCCCAACGGAATAATGGGTCGTTAATGGGTATAAAGTGATAGATTGTTCATTACGGGCCAGTTTTACCATGGGCCGTCAAGGGGCCGAGGGTTACTAAGGGCCTCATATGGGCCGAAAGACGTCATGGGCCATGGGCCGGAAGTTAAAACGGGCTGGAATTATATTGGACGGCCCAGATGACGCTACTGGGCCTAATTCGGATAGGCCGTAAACGGGCCCTGGGTTAGCGGGATGTAAATGGGCTATATGCGAACAGGCCGTTAACAGGCTTGCCGTGGGCCGGCCCACCACCTTTTGACCAACTCAAACAGGCCGGCCTTTTCACAGGAATGGGCCTCTGTTGGGCCGTGCCACGTGTCGACGTATCATAGGCGCTTTGGGTCAAATGGGTGGATGACATCTGTCCCAACGGTGAGCCGACACGTGTTTCCTCCAGCCAATGATGATTTTACACATGGAAAATCCCCATTGGTCGGGGCTGTTAACGGGTTATCGGATCCAAAACCGGACCCTATAGCTTAACGGCGTTCCATTACGGTGGATGCCACGTGTCGGTCACCCTTGACGAAAGCACTTCTGTGACGCACGATTTATCGTCATGGAAGTGGACACTTCGGTGATGATAATTTTGGTAATGTCATGGAACACTTCTACGACAGCACATCTATGACTATCTTGATTCTGTCATAAAATCATCATGGATGTACATGCATGATAGAAAACGTGACCTACTATGACAAACACGTATCATCACGGAAGTGTATTTTTTTGTAGTGTTGTCATTCTTCTTGGAGTTCCCTTTCTTTTCGTTTGCCCTTTTAATTGAAACTAGTGGTCTTGTCAACCATCAACACTTGATGCTCTTTCTTGATTTCTACCTTCGCCGATTTTAGCATCGTGAAGAGCTCGGGAATCGTTTTTGCTATCCCTTGCATATTATAGTTCATCACTAAGTTCTAGTAACTTGGTGATAGTGACTAGAGAACTCTGTCAATCACTATCTTATCTGGAAGATTAACTCCCACTTGATTCAAGTGATTGTAGTACCCAGACATTCTGAGCACATGCTCACTAGCTGAGCTATTCTCCTCCATAGTGTAGGCAAAGTACTTGTTAGAGGTCTCATACCTCTTAATACGGGCCCGAGTCTAAAATATCATTTTCAGCTCTTGGAACATCTCATATGTTCCATGGCGTTCAAAACATTTTTGAAATCCCGGTTCTAAGCCGCAAAGCATGGTGCACTAAACTATCAAGTAGTCATCATACCGAGCTTTGTCAAATGTTCATA
This sequence comes from Triticum aestivum, assembly GCF_018294505.1. NCBI lineage: Eukaryota > Viridiplantae > Streptophyta > Magnoliopsida > Poales > Poaceae > Triticum > Triticum aestivum. The sequence goes on from NC_057814.1 coordinate 218,363,060, forward strand.
ACATCTACATTTGCTCCTGCATCGGGTCTGTCACCTAGCGGTGCATCAAGGACATAATTCTTCTGTGCAGCAATGAGGATAATCCTCAAATCACGGACCAAGTCCGCATCATTGCTACTATCATCATTCAACTTATTTTTCTCTAGGAACATATCAAAAAATAAATAAACGAGGAACTATACCGCGAGCTATTGATCTACAACATAATTTGCAAAGACTATCAGGCGTAAGTTCATGATAAATTGAAGTTCAATTAATCATATTACTTAAGAACTCCCACTTAGATAGACATCCCTCTAATCGTCTAAATGATCACGTGATCCATATCAACTAAACCATGTCCGATCATCACGTGAGATGGAGTAGTTTTCAATGGTGAACATCACTATGTTGATCATATCTACTATATGATTCACCTTCGACCTTTCGGTCTGAGTGTTCTGAGGCCATATCTGCATATGCTAGGCTTGTCAAGTTTAAGCCGAGTATTCTGCGTATGCAAAACTGGCTTGCACCCGTTGTATGTGAACGTAGATTTTATCACACCTGATCATCACGTGGTGTCTCGGCACGACGAACTGTAGCGACGGTGCATACTCAGGGAGAACACTTGTACCTTAAAATTTAGTGAGGGATCATCTTATAATGCTACCGCCGTACTAAGCAAAATAATATGCATAAAGGATAAACATCAAATGGAATCAAAATAAGTGATATGATATGGCCATCATCATATTGTGCCTTTGATCTCCATCTCCAAAGCACCGTCATGATCACCATCGTCACCGGCTTGACACCTTGATCTCCATCGTAGCATCGTTGTCGTCTCGCCAACTATTGCTTCTACGACTATCGCTACCGTTTAGTGATAAAGTAAAGCAATTACATGGCGATTGCATTTCATACAATAAAGCGACAACTATAAGGCTCCTACGAGTTACTGATAACTTTTACAAAACATGATCATCTCATACAACAATTTATATATCATCACGTCTTGACCATATCACATCACAACATGCCCTGCAAAAACAAGTTAGACGTCCTCTACTTTGTTGTTGCAAGTTTTACGTGGCTGCTACGGGCTTCTAGCAAGAACCGTTCTTACCTACACATCAAAACGACAATGATTTTTCGTCAAGTGTGCTGTTTTAACCTTCAACAAGGACCGGGCATGGTCAAACTTGATTCAACTAAAGTTGGAGAAACAGACACCCGCTAGCCACCTGTGTACGAAGCACCTCGGTAGAACCAGTCTCGTGAACGCGGTCATGTAATGTCAGTCCAGGCCGCTTCATCCAACAATACCGCCAAATCAAAGTAAGACGTTGCTAGTAAGCAGTATGACTATTATCGCCCACAACTCTTTGTGTTCTACACGTGCATATAACATCTACGCATAGACCTGGCTCGGATGCCACTGTTGGGAAATGCAGTATTTCAAAAATTTCCTACGATAACGCAAGATCTATCTAGGAGATGCATAGCAACAAGACGGGAGAGTGTGTCCACGTACCCTCGTAGACCCAAAGCGGAAGCGTTTAGTAACGCGGTTAATGTAGTCGAACGCCTTCACGATCCAACCGATCCAAGTACCGAACGTACGGCACCTCCGTGTTCAGCACACGTTGAGCATGATGACGTCCCTCGAGCTCTTGACCCAGTTGAGGACGAGGGAGAGTTCTGTCAGCACGACGGCGTGGCGATGGTGATGATGATGTTACCGGCGCAGGGCTTCGCCTAAGCACTACAACGATATGACCAAGGTGTGTAACTGGGGGGGGGCACCGCACACGGCTAAGACAAATCTTGGAGTGCCTTTGGGGTGCCCCCTGCCCACGTATATAAAGGAGGGAGGGAGAAAGGTCGGCCCTCCTAGGGGCACCCCAAGTGTAGGGAGTCCTACTAGGACTTCCAAGTCCCAGTAGGAATCCCTTTCCTTTTTGGAGTAGGAGAGAAGGAAAGAGGGAAAGAGAGAGAGAGAGAGAGAGAGAGAGAGAGAGAGAGAGAGTAGGAAAAGGAAAGGGGGCACCGCCCCCTTCCCCTAGTCCAATTCGGACCCAGGGGGGCGCCACCTCCCCTTGGCCTGTCTCCTCTTTTCCCGTATGGACCAATAAGACCCATTACTTCTCCTGATGAATTCCCGTTACTCCCCAATACTCCGTAAAACACCCGTGTCACTCGAAATCTTTACCTCTCGACCATTTCGAGACTCCTCGTCATGTCCGTGATCTCATCTAGGACTCCAAAATCACATAACTCGTAATACAAATTGTCATCAAACGTTAAGCGTGTGGACCCTATGGGTTCGAGAACTATGTAGACATGACCGAGACACATCTCCAGTCAATAACCAATAGCGGAACCTGGATGCTCATATTGGCTCCTACATATTCTACGAAGATCTTTATTGGTTAAACCGCATAAGAACATACGTTATTCCCTTTGTCATCGGTATGTTACTTGCCCGAGGTTCGATTGTCGGTATCCTCGTACCTAGTTCAGTCTCGTTACCGGCAAGTCTCTTTACTCGCTCCGTAATGCATCATCCCGTAACTAACTCATTAGTCACATTGCTTGCAATGCTTATAGTGATGTGCATTACCGAGAGGGCACAGAGATACCTCTCCGATATACGGAGTGACAAATCCTAATCTTGATCTATGCCAACCCAACAAACACCTTCGGAGACACCTGTAGAGCATCTTTATAATCACCCAGTTAAGTTGTGACGTTTGATTGCACACAAGGTGTTCCTCTGGTATTCGAGAGTTGCATAATGTCATAGTCAGAGGAACACGTATAAGTCATGAAGAAAGCAATAGCAATAAAACTGAACAATCATTATGCTAAGCTAACGGATGGGTCCTGTCCATCACATCATTCTCCTAATGATGTGATCCCATTCATCAAATGACAACACATGTCTATGGTCAGGAAACTTAACCATCTTTTATTAATGAGCTAGTCAAGTAGAGGCATACTAGGGACACTCTATTTTGTCTATGTATTCACACATGTACTAAGTTTCCGGTTAATACAATTCTAGCATGAATAATAAACATTTATCATGATATAAGGAAATATAAATAACAACTTTATTATTGCCTCTAGGGCATATTTCCTTCATATAGGTCTCTATCACTTCGTCTCTTGGGCATGCACACATCTCTTCCCCCACTCTCTAGGTCTCCCGACATATCTCTTTCCCAAGCACACACACTATATAGAGTGTATCTTTCCCATACACACAAGACATCGCCCCCAAACATCTATCTCCCTAGTTATGTGGTTCTCGCACAATCACCTCACACACCACGCCCACTGCAAACAAGCATATGTTGTCTCATTGTGCACCACTCTCCTCTTTCTATCTCTCCCACATGCGGACCCTCCCGTCGGTGTAAAAACTGGCAGATCTCGGGTAGGGGGTCCTGAACTATGCGTATGAGGATCGACAGTAACAAGGGACGATGGGGACACGATGTTTACCTAGGTTTGGGCCCTCTAAAGGGAGGTAAAACCCTACGTCCTGCTTGTTTGTATTCAATGGGTATAGGGGTTACAAGAGTTGATCTACCTCGAGATCGTAATGGCTAAACCCTAGCTGTCTAGCCTATGAGAATTCTGATCTTCCCTATGGACTAACTCCTCTGGTTTATATACACACCGGAGAGGCCTAGGGTTGTACAGAGTCGATTTGTAAGGGAAGGAAATAACATATTCGGACACCAAACTTGCCTTCCACGCATATAGGAGCCCTACCCGGACATGGGGGAAAGTCTTCTGCTTTTATCTTCACGGCCCATCAGTCCGGCCCATATCAAATAGCCCAGACACCCGAGGACCCCCTAATCCAGGACTCCCTCAATAGCCCCTGATCCAGTCTTCGGTGACGATGTGTTCAGCACGCGGATTGTCTTCGGCATTGCAAGGCGGGTTCCTTCTCTTAAACATTTTAGGATAACTCCTTGCAGAAAGGAACTGTATCCGGCTCTGTATAATTAATACAACCCTTAGCCACAAAGGCAAGATATCAAAATAAAACAATGTCTTTTACTAACAACTTTTTTGGCGAAGCGTCACATTTGGCTCTTTAGTATTTCGAACCATTTTCACGCCTCCTATTTCGCGTTTTGAGGCATAGCCTCTATTGGCACGTCTTGTCAAAACAGAGATCGTGCCCGCCCATTGCGGGATTCTCATCAATACGGTTGTGGGTAATCCAACCGCGCCATTCGCACGAGCTCTTTGGGAACAGGCGAGTTTTAAGGCTTGAGGGGGGGAGTTTGGCATTTCACCGCCTATAAGAGGGTAAAAAATCCCTTATTTTCCCCCACGCCTTCTTCTAGCTCCTGCCTTCCCACCTCTTAGCCCCAGCGCCCAAAGCTTCAATCTTTCCCACCGCCACCAACCTCCCCAGCCATGGCTGGATCCGGTTCCAAGGGCAAGTGGGAGGCCTCCTCCATCACCGAGAAGGACATCAAGGAGCTCCGGAGCACGGGCTACCTATCCACGGATATCGCGCACAGGCTTCTTGCCAAAGATCAGGTCATCCCCACTCTAGAGCCCGGTGAGAGGGTCGTATTCATTCCCCACTTCCTCCGAGGCTAGGGTTTCCCAACCACCCCTTTGTCCAAGGTCTCATGTTCTACTACGGGCTAGACTTCCATGATCTAGCCCCAAATTCCTTCCTCCACATATCGGCGTTTACCGTCATGTGCGAGGCTCTACTTTGCATCCCCCCACACTTCGGCCTATGGCTCAAGGTCTTCAATCTGAAGCCGAAGGTGGTCGACGGTCAGCATGCAGACTGCGGCGGGGCCATGGTAAGTAAGCTTCCCAATGCTGTCTGGCCCAAGGGGGCTTTTTTGGAGACGGTCAAGGTGTGGTAACAGGAGTGGTTCCACATCACCGAACCCCGCGACGCCAAGTGGGCTACCACGCCCGACTTCAGATCCGGACCGCCCACGAGACTCACCTCATGGACCACCAAGGGTCTTGATTGGGGGTCCCAACTGGAGGTGATGATGCTGCAAAAGCGCATCTCCAACATGTTGGGCAAAAACACTGGTCTCACAAACGTGATCCAGGTGATGCTCTTTTGCCGTGTCCTTCCCTGCCAACTCCGGGCCTCCCCCCTGTGGGAGTTCAATTCGAAAGAACCACGTACCTTGAAGCACTTCTTCGGCACCACACACGAAGACATATGGCAGAAGCTTTTCAAGGCCCAAAAGAGTTGGCCGATGAAGACCGAGGACATCGGGTTCAACAGCGAGAACCCGGCCTCAGTGGTAAGCATCACTCTTCTGAAGACTTACTTGGCTAACACTTCGGATGTGATGGAGATTATATTATCCTCTTTCCGTACAGGGCTGGACGGTGAAGGCGGAGCGAATCAACTGGCCGGTGCCACTACTGGAGAACCCAGTCACCCCCAGCTAACAGAGATGCTGGTTCCAGTGCCATATCAAGCACCGGAGAAGAAGGCCAAGAAGAAGAAGGGCAAGGAGGCCAAGGGCGGCCCCCTCCACAAGGGTCCTTCGGACATAGTGTCTAGAGAGACCAAAGCCCTCTCCTTCCACGTGGGGGACGAGGAAGAAGAAGACGAGGAGGAGGTGGAAAGCGACTCCCCATGTAAAGGGAGGAAGAAGAAGAGGGCTGCCTCTGAACACCCGAAGGAGGCGCCCAAGAGGGGGAAGGTGATCCTCCAGGACAATTCAGACTCAGATGCCGAACTGGTCCCCTAAAAGCCTCCCAGGGCGAAGCCCCTAGCCGAATCATAAGTATTCAGGTACTCATTGTCTCTCTTCAGTTCTCCCCTTCTATTATATAAGCCATTTTGTTGTGTGCCTTTCAGCCCTCCATGCGAGCTTCCGAACACTCCGTTATCGGAGGGGAACACCCAGCCGCCCGAGATGGCAGAGAGCGAGACGCCTCCACGAGCCCCCTTGCCTGTCATCATGGATGACACCGAGGTGTTATCTCGAAGGACCTCTCCTGGCCGTGGAGGGGCGGACGAGGCTGTCGAGAAAGCGCCCGAGGTTAATACCTCGGTCGTCAAAGACATAGGGGAAGCGACCCCTATGACAACCGATGGTGGGGACCCCCAACAATCCGGGCCCCAGCCGGACACCATTCAAGAGACCAATGCGGCTCCGAGATCATGTGAGCAGGCCCCTTCAAAAGAGGGGGGAGGAGCATCAGCTCCGTCGGTGACCTCCGCTAATCCGGAGGCGCCAAACGCTCTAGCGGAAGCACTGCGACGTGCTTCCATCATGGAGGAGCACCGCACCTTGATGGGTGCGGTGGTGGAAAAGGTTCAGTCTGCGAAAAGCGGACTGAATGGAGCCTTCACCAGCCTACTGACAGGCTTTGAGGTATGTGACGTAATGTCCTAAACATTTTTGTTTCATATAGAGGAATATACCTGTATACAGAAAGTAGCCCCTGAGGCTCTGTCCGGTTTGAAAGAAACCGGACGGAGGATCCACATAGTATTCGGGAGATTTAGGATACTACTCTGTTGTTGCAACATGCTTCCCTGTTGGCAGCGACCGATCAAGCCGCCGAAGTGTCCGAACTCAATCGGAAGCTATGGGTGGCCGATGAAGAAATCGACCGCATTAACAAGCGGTTCGAGGAGACGCAAGGTACATTTAAAAAAATTACTTGCATATCAAAAATGATATATATGTTCAGAGGTTAACTCGTTTAATGCTTTGATGATGAACATAGTTGGTGCAGCCGAGGTCGAGACCCTCAGAGGCGCCCTTGCCCAAGCCCAGAAAGAGGCGAAGGCAAATAAGGCAGCCGCTGACAAAGCGACTGCAAAACTGAAGACCGAGCAGGCCACCCGCTGCCAACACGAAGCTCGGGTGGCCGAAGTCGAGCAGGAGCTGAAGGATGCCATCAGCAAATGCGAGGATTTGGTGGAGAAGACTTCGGCCCAATCGTCCGAACTCGCCAAAGCTCTCCAGGAGGCTAAAGAGGCACGGTTCGAGTCCTGGAGTGCTCGCGAAGAGATCCGTCAGGCGAAACAGATAGCGGCTGGTAAGGCCTTTCTTTTATAGAGTATTTTTGGAGGTCAAAGATATGCTTTGCTTACTCGAGTGTGGAGCTCTCCATACGCATTTGCGGATCTTTCGAGGAGTGCCACCGATGCCGCACAGTTCTTCCGAGCCCAGGAGGGGAACTCGACCGAGAAGCTGTTCTGGTCGCAGTTTCTTGTGCCGGAGCACCCGACGCCCCTGAATGACCAGCTGAAGCAACTGATGCAGCTGCATAGGGTGGCCGGTTTGGACATGAAGGATCTAATAGTCCAGCTTTGGCCGGCCGAACCCATTCCCAGTAGCTACTTTGGTTTGGTGAGGCGGCTCGTTGACGCGCTACCTCGGGTTGAGGCTGTGAAGCGCTTGGCCTGCATAGAAGGTGCCTAGATGTCCTTCGCCCACGTCAAGATGCAATGGGAAAAGATGAAGGCCACCAACATGGCGATCGCAGGCCCGCCCGAAGGCAAAGATCATCGGAAGCCGGAGAGATACTTTGATGACGTCCTAGACGGTGCCCGAATAGTAGAGGACCAATCCTCAAAGGACATCATATTTGAGTAGATGTTTGGGTTGTAAAAACTATGTTATGAACCATTATTGTAATATATCTATGTGTTGCGCCTTTTGTTTCAAGCGATGTTTACCTCCTGTGCGGCTATTTTTACTTATAAAAGTTGCCAGTTGTCGGCTTCAGCCCCCACGTAGATGCTACGGGCGTGTTCATCGTGACACGTGACTACACTTTATCCAACATCTTGGTTCGTAAAGGAAGCGTCCGTGAGATGAACCAGGCAATCGGACTATGCGGCTTTGTTTCTTTTACTTAGCTATAGGAGTTCGACGGTGGGGCTAAGTACTAGTCCCTTGTGCGTGTGCGGCAATTCGGACCAAGGTGCCTTTTCCTCGCGGCTGGACGAAGACCAGCCCCTCGTATAACATGGAGTGAATCACGAACAATATGTAGTAAGTCACCGAATCGCCGACCAACTCTTGCTTATCATCATAGTCAATTTTTGGCTTTCTCTACTGCGGTACTTGACCGGACGAACCAGAAATACAATCGTAGTAGTTCTCCCTTTACTACCTTAGCCGCACGAGCATAACGTAAGGTGGTAAGCACAGGAGCCGCGCAAACCAACTATAGACCAAAGACATGATTCGGAGCCGATGCATATAATGCAATATCCGTGATGCTGAAGAGTACCCCATAGGAGTTCAGACTTGAAAATGTGCCGGGAAGAGTATAGCCCCCAGTGTTTAAGGCCGGACTAAAGCACATGTGGCAGACAGGCGTAGGGAGGGAATACAGATGATAATATAAAATAGATGAGTACCGAACAAAAGTGGTGTTCAACTGCTTCCTTTATGCCCTGATTAATACGTCGGGACATGTCATTACAAATAATGCCCGAAGTCCAAGGCCATTTTACATGCCGAAATTTTACACAAGGGAAAGGTTTATACATGGCTTTTTGAGAAAATAGTGGCTCGAAGACCCTAGTGATGCCCTGCTGCACGTCTGCGCCGTTTCTCCTTGGTTAGAAATCCTTTGAGAGGAGGAGTCGATGGTCGTCTATAGAAAGGGGGAGCTTAGAAAGGAGCCCCTATACAACCGTAGAGTTGGTGGGTTTTTAATGAACCTGTAGTGAAAGGAAAGGAAAGGAAAAGAAAAAAAGGTTAAGGTCCGAATAGGGTCAGGCCGTACTATAGACCTTTTCCGCAGTATGCCTCCGGCGCTGCCCAAGGTATTTTAAGTGTGTAATTATGCACGCGCGGTATGTATGCCGCAACCTTATGGGGAGACCGGCGGAGGCTGAACTGCTATTCAAGCTCCGGATCCTCCGAGCTGTCGTGCTGTAATGCGGATCGGACTTGCTTGGCGGTGTCATGGGTCTTGATGACCGATGAGCTGTTCGGCTTGATGAGGCTGTTCTGTACCTCGGCTGCTAGGGCCGCCGTGTGCTCCTCAGTACGGAGGGAGAGCTCCATATTTCCATTGACCGTGATGACGCCGCGCGGTCCGGGCATTTTGAGCTTTAGATAAGCATAATGTGGGACTGCATTAAAGCGGGCGAAAGCAGTTCGTCCAAGCAGCGCGTGATAACCACTGTAGAAAGGGACGATATCGAAGATCAATTCTTCACTTTGAAAGTTATCTGGAGAGCCGAATACTACTTCTAGTGTTAAGGAGCCCGTGCGTCGGGCCTCCACGCCGGGTATCACTCCTTTAAAGGTGGTGTTACTAGGCTTGATTCTTGACTGGTCAATACCCATCTTACGGACAATGTCTTGATTGATCAAGTTGAGACTGCTGCCGCCGTCCATAAGGACTCTAGTGAGATGGTATCCATCGATGATGGGATCGAGGACCAGGGCCGCTGAACCTCCATGAGGGATACTAGTTGGGTGGTCCCTGCGCTCAAAGGTGATCGGACAAGCCAACCACGGGTTGAATTTTGGGGCGACAGGCTCTACGACATAGACGTCCCTTAATGCACGTTTGCGCTCCCTCTTGGGGATGTGCATGACATATATCGTGTTCACCATTTTCACATCGGGGGGAAACTTCTTCTGTCCCCCTGTGTTCGGAGGGCGGGGCTCATCATCGTCCTCACTTTGAGGTCCTTTCCCTTTATGTTCGGTATTTAATTTACTGGCCTGTTTGAAAACCAAGCAATTTCTGTTGGTGTGGTTGGCAGGCTTGTCAGGGCTGCCGTGAATCTGGCAGGGCCTATCCAATATTTTGTCCAAATTGGATGGACCGTCTCTATTTCCTTTGAACGGTTTCTTCCATTGACCGGTTTTTGAGCCGCTGAATCCGGCGTTTACTGTCGTATCCTCGGTTTCTTCGTTGTTGTTCCGACGCCAACCAGCTATCGTGGCTTTCCATTGCCATCCCTGGCCTCAGAGCTACCTCAGTCACTGGTACTGTTGCTTCTACCAGCCAACCAGCTATCTTCGCCCGCATAGAAGCGTGTCATAAGTGCAGTAAGAGCTGCCATGGTCTTTGGCTTTTCCTGACCGAGATGTCGGGCAAGCCATTCGTCACGGATGCTGTGTTTAAAGGCCGCTAAGGCTTCGGCATCCGGACAGTCGACGATTTGGTTCTTTTTAATTAAGAACCGAGTCCAAAGTTTGTGGGCTGACTCTCCGGGTTGCTGGACTATGTGACTCAGGTCATCAACGGCCGGTGGCTGGACATAAGTGCCCTGGAAGTTGTCCCAAAAAGCATCCTCTAAGTCCTCCCAACTGCCAATGGAGTTCTCTGGGAGGATATTCAACCAGCGCCGTGCTGGTCCTTTTAGCTTTAGGGGGAGGTATTTGACGGCGTGAAGATCATCTCCGCGAGCCATGTGAATGTGGAGAAGAAAATCTTCGATCCATACAGCGGGATCTCTCGTGCCATCGTAAGGCTCGATGTTTACGGGTTTAAACCCCTCCGGGAACTGGTGCTGCATTACCTCATCGGTAAACCACATGGGGTGTGTGGCACCTCTATACCGAGCGACATCATGGCGAAGCTCGGATGACATCTGTGTTTGGGGCTGGCCCCAGGTTTGGTTATGTTTGTTGTGCCAGGCAGAATGGCCGTCATCTCGCGCTGAGGCGCGTCCTCTTGATCCATAGATTGATCTTGTCTGGCCGGCTCTATTGTCTAGGTCCTGATGTAAGTCGTACGTGTAGCCCGGATCCACTGTCTCTTTGCCTCTACGGTGAGGTGACGTAGGCTGGTGTTCAGCATAATTAGCCACTTTGTCCCGTCCACGTGGTGGTCGGTCTGGTTGATCAGCATGGTTGTATTTTGATGGTATTGGCTCAAGGGCCTCGTCGTCGATTGTGGTAGTGGCATGCGCTTTGGGTAGCTCTTTGTCGGGTGCTCGAGGCCGTATTCTTTGGCAGCCAGGACCTTGGTCCATCTGTCGTTGAGCGTATCCTATTTGGCTTGAAGCTGTTGTTGTTTCTTTTTCAGGAACCTCGCAGTAGCGATAAGCTGTCGCTTGAAGCATTCTTGTTCGAGGGGTTCCTCCGGCACGATGAAATCTTCATTACCGAGGCTAACATCCTCCTCGGATGCCGGTAGATAGTTACTATCTTCCGAATCCTCATTATCCACAAGTTCGTCAGAGTTGACCTGTCCCTCTTCCCTCTCATCCTACTTGAACATAGGGGATGTGCGTGTTGTCATTATCTTCCGAACACGGGGTGGTCGGAGTCTTCGGCATTGTCCGGGGTGTCATTATCTCCGACGCCGGTGTTGCTTTCCCTTGCCCGACGCGATCGTGAGCGGCGCCGCTGATGTCGGCGTTTTGGTGGTTCATCGATGGGCTTATCCTCATCTGGGTCTTGAGGGCCATCGTTGTCCTTCTTCTCGGGTGTGTCCACCATGTATACATCGTGGGTAGAAGTGGTCGTCCAGCGCCCAGTGATAGGCGGGTTTTGACCTGGTTCGGCTCCAGCATCGTCGTCCATACCATCGATGTCTTCAGAGGCGTAGTCTAGCATGTCGGTTAGATCCTCGACAGTGGCTATTAAGTGGGTGGTGGGTGGGACGTAAAATTCCCTGCTCTCAGCCCCCAGTTTAGGCTGGGCATAGTTCGGAGGTGATACTTCCGTGATGGCGAGAGATCGCATTACGTCCAGTGTCTCGTTTAAGAGCGAAAATTGGACAGGCATATGGGGATCTGCGGAGCTAGGTTCGGTAATAACCACTTGTCCAAGCCTGATGGATGCAGACCTCGAGAGTTTGGAGTTGACGTCCAGAGGCGAGTCCGGCTTCCCAATGATAGGAAGGGTCACGTTTGACTTCGGGTCTGCTGATCGCATGGTCGCCTCTGGGTCTCCGGCAGGAAGCTCCGTAATGGGAGGGAGTCCGGCGTGGTTTATCCTCCCATCTTCGGACAGAGTGGTCCGCTCTAGATCTAAGGCCAGGGCAGGCACGAGAGTCGGTCCTTGAGCGGAACCTGATGATGGATCTGACGGGCCTCCTTCATGTGGATGAAGAGCGGCGTCCGAGGCCGAGAACCCTTTGAAGACCAAGTCTCCTCGGATATCACCGATGTAGTTCAAGCTTCCAAACCTGATCTGGTGATCAGGGGCGTAGCTGTCGATCTGCTCAAGGTGACCAGTTGAATTGGCACGCAGAGCGAAGCTGCCAAACACAAAGAGTTGACCAGGGAGAAAAGTATCCCCGTAAACAGCATCGTCGCCGATGACAAGTTGAGCCATCAATCCTTCTGTCGACGAAAGCACCAATGTCGGTGTCAAAACCGGCAGATCTTGGGTAGGGAGTCCCGAACTGTGCGTCTGAGGATCGATGGTAATAAGGGACGATGGGGACACGATGTTTACCCAGGTTCAGGCCCTCTTAAGGGAGGTAAAACCCTACGTCCTGCTTGATTGTATGCAATGGGTATAGGGGTTACAAGATTTGATCTACCTCGAGATCGTAATGGCTAAACCCTAGTTGTCTAGCCTATGAGGATTTTGATCTTCCCTACGGACTAACCCCTCCGGTTTATATACAGACCGGAGAGGCCTAGGGTTTTATAGAGTTGGTTTGTAAGGGAAGGAAATAACATATCCGGACACCAAACTTGCCTTCCACGCATATAGGAGCCCTACCGGACATGGGGGAAAGTCTTCTGCTTTTATCTTCACGGCCCATCAGTCCGGCCTATATCAAATAGCCCGCACCCGAGGACCCCCTAATCCAGGACTCCCTCACAGCCCCAGCTCCTTCCCTCTATACATATATGTCGTGACTCTTTCCATAGCTCCCTAATGTATCATCGTTCTCAATCTCGCATGTTGTTCTCTACACCATCTATTCTAGATCTCTCATGAAGTCCCTATCACACACACACGATGACTCGCTTCCCTTGCGTCTCTGTACATAGGCCACTTTCGAACAACATCAACATTGTCTCCCTATCTACACGCCACTTCTGCACACAAACGACCCCTCTCTCTCCCTGTCTTCCTCTCTCTCTCTCTCTCTCTTTCTCTCTCTCTCTCCCTCGCTAGCTTTCTCTCTCTCGCTCTCACACCCCTCTCCCACACACACTCGATGTCTCTTCCAAATAGTTTGCTCCCCGCCCGCACCCATGCTATCCCGCTACTACACATGCCTTTGTCTCTCTTTGACACACATGTCACACCATTCCCCCTTCCCTATACTAGGTTTACATCATTAGTGGTTTCTCTTCTCCACATACACACACTCCCTCTCTCACACACACGCACGCACAAACACACACAGACACGCACAAACACCCATCTATCTGGATCCTTCTTTTAAGACACACACCCTTGCTTATTCTCTCCAGCTCTAGGTATGTATATATCCCCCTCTCTCTCTAGCTCAGGTGCACACCAAAAATATCCATCTCTCTAACTCACACATCTCTCCCCATGTCCGCATGTGTATCTCACACACTCACTCTCTGATTATGTCTATGTGTCTCCATGTTACACAACACAAAGCCCCATGCACATGTCTCTCTCTATCCTCCACACATAGAGACACAAAGAATCTCTTATCATTGCCTCAGTCTCTACACATATCACACACGCATGCTATCTCTCTCTCCCACACATGCTCAACAAAGGTTTTCCCATGAATAACTTACCATCTATTCATCAACAGTCGTGGCAGTACGACGAACACGAGACGTGAAGAAGAATAAATTTACACGTGCGTAGACACCTAGTATGACTACTAGGACTAGAGCAAGACGAAAGCGCGCCGCCATCACCCGCTCCTTATCGGCGACGGGAAAACCTTTGTTTTACACAGTCGAGAAGTCATTGTGCTAAGGCCCCACATGCCGAGCCGTTGAATAGAATGTTGGCCCAAGTTTACGGAAACAAGTATCGATAATACGTTTGTATCTCCATACTTATATTTCTTCTCTTACAAAAAAACCGAGTTGGTTGATGGTATACGCCTGCCATCATGCAATATAGACCGTCCGGTCTATATCTGACGGATAGAAATTAAACTAAAAGATACCCGCACCTCTCTCCACATTTGCAGACAAGGCCTTCCCTCGTTCATCCATATCTCCAACAACCTCATTGCTGAGCAATTAAAAAAGGAAGCCTCTGAAACAAACTCGCATTTTGGTCGCTGCCGGCGTCGTCCATCCCTATGCCTCCGCTCAGTCCGACCACCAATCACCACCACGCCCAACTCCTCCTCACCTTATCCCTCCTATTTCTCGAGATATCATTAGTTTTTACACATTGGATTACCCCTGCATGGGTCAATCACAACAGGTGTCTTATAAAAAATGCATCTTGATGTTCCGTGCAATGCACGGACATCTTCATAGTACTCCTACAAAAGACTTAGTTGGTGATGATGGTGTGTCTGCCATCCGTCATTTCTGACCATTAGATCTACATCTAACGACTGTGAGGTAAGTTGTTGCCTTTTCTCACCAACATCCCACCTCTCTACCAATTTGCAGAAAAACCCATAATTACTATCTTAAAACCAACCACATCCCTCCCTCATCTCACCAAAACAGCCCAAGGAATATATTCTGATTGAAACATAATATATCTCTAGTGATATATGTATATAAAAATTAGAGTGTTTTCTATCAAGTTTGTGAATAAGTATTATTCTAATTATGATATGTTGCAATGCACATGAACATTGCTAGTATTTCCAACCATGCAAAAAAATGGTAGTATTTCCATAGTTTCGAGTTTTCCATAAAGATATTAGTCACTCATGGTTGATATTTAGTTTCAGTTATGTACACGTAGGCACTATGTAACTAGCCTTGCTTATTGGCTTCCAAAGCTTAACTTTCACTCCTACTTACAATATGTAGAGTATTTAACAAAAAACTACCACTTTCAACCAGCCCTAGGAAGAAACTATTGTACAAAAAATAGCAAAAACATATCCAAAATTTCTTAATCCGCGCCAAAAAACTACTACCTAGTGCCGATTAGGCTCGATTAAACCCGTTTATGATAGGGTTGTCCCACACGTCCGTGCTGACGAGGCAGCTTAAACCAACACATTTTGTTTGACTATTGACACGAGGGACCCACATCTGACCATCTATCCTGTTCTTCCTCCTCAAATCATTTTTCCTGAACATTACTTCAAACAGTACCAATGCGTGTTCGTTAGTGGCGCCGGTGATGAGCGAGTTGGCAGCCGCTCCGCTGGACGGGCCGGACGCCACGCTGGCCTCCGCACGGGTCGGCTGGCTGGCCCGAGCATGACTCAAGCGCGAGCAAGCCACCGCGCTGGCCTTCGCTCGAGCCAGATGGTTGGCCTTAGCGCGGCGCGCGCGAGCAAGCCGCCGCACCGCTATGACGGGCAGCAAAAAGGTTCTGGTGCTGAACACCAACAAGAACTTCGACCACCAGAGGACCAACTGGGTGATGCACCAGTACCACCTCGGGGACCTGGAGCAAGAGAAGGAGTGGGAGCTGGTCCTCTGCAAGATTTTCTAACAGATGAACACTAGGGCCAGGACTAAAAAGATTATAAGTTAGTTTGGTATTGGTACTTGTACTACCTAGTCGTTTGCAAGTTGGTATTGTTGTTAACGATCTTTTGGTACGAACTTGGCATTTGCTTCCAACCATCATGTCGAGGGTCGACGTGGATATAAAGCTGAATCATTTGTTTCTAAACGAATTTTCAAGCACCTGATTTTCATTTGATGGGTAGCATAAGCACCTGCCGTTTGAATTCCCAGTTCTCCAAAGTTTTTACATCTTCGAAGTACACAGGGGATCCATCCGGTTTCACAGGCTGATAGTTGGACGCAGCATGTCAGAACTGGGCTGTGGCATCCCAAGCCTAGCTGCAAATTGTTAAAAGAGAGGTGCAATGTATTTGGGCCTCCCAGAACAGTTAAGTGTCGCGACCTCGATCCTGAGGTGCCTCCCATGGACTAAAAAAAGGCCTAGTCCATTATTATTAGTTGAAATATGTAATATATTCCATAATGAAAATAAATATGTAAAATGCAATGAATTTATTCCGCTATCACTGAAAACCATCCGATTTGCATGAAATTCCTCTGTGGAACCACAAGACGACTGTCCATACAGAGCCTAACCATACGGAACTAACTGGTCCATGGTCGTACGCAAGCAAGTGCATACACTTATTATCATGATGGAAAAATAATGCTGACGTCTGAGACGGTGAAACCCATGAAGTCTTCAACGTACTTAATAAATGAGAGAATTATGCAAGTACAGACTAATAACTGGGATCTAGCAGGTATATTGTTTTTTCAGGTCGAGCAAGTTTCAACTGGGCTGTTGGCTGCCCAGGCTTGGTTTTGTTTTTAACAGGCCCAACCCATGACGACAACGGGGCACAAAGATCTAGCAGGTATCTACTGGCCTCTAGCCTGCCAGCGTTAGTTATATTTTGTCTTAGAACATCCGCAGGCAGTTTTTTACTGAATCAAACACACATCCCAGTTCTATTTTCCTCTTGAAACGCCATGTCCTACTTCCATTTTCTAATCTCTACCTATAGTTTTACTAGTTCATATACACGTATTATTATATTGAAAATACATAAAGTTCCCTTTTCATATTTACATCCTTTTTTTGTTGTTTTCCCTCCCAGCGCTGATATTTTTACCACTGGTTTTCCAGTAACCAACTCAATTGTCCCACGTCTTATTTGCTTACAAAAACAAAATGTTTTTTTGGCAAATCAATAAGTTCTTAAAAAATAAATGTTTATCATTTCTGGATTAAAACGGTTCGGACCACTGAAATATGCAAAATAAGGTTGAACTTTTTGAATGTGGTCCTGGGCAGAAAATGGGTTGTAATAAGTTCCTTAAGAATTAGCAAATGGGCTGCAAATTATTAAAAAAATAGCATATGGGCTATATGTTGTCTGCCACAGATTTGGAGGCTGACTTGTGGGCATACTAAGTTCATGCGTACACAAGGTTTCTCAAAAAAATAAACTTAGTCAACAATCGACTCAACCAGCATCAGACCATTAGATGTCAATCTAACGACAATCGTGCTTCTTCAGTCTCTGATCTTCCTGCTCCAGCCGCCCAAACTAGCGCCGGAGGAACCACCTGCTCCCACGTCAGTGGCCAGCTGTGCTGCCGGGCAGGCCTCACGGCCCCACCATACTCACATCCCTGGCCTGGCTATCCCTCTACTCACCCACAGCTCCTGTTATTCTCCGGCAACGGGAGCCTTACACTGCGGCCGAACAAGTAAACCCTCGTACCCACTCCGCGTAGGAAACAACCGCAGAGTCTTCCTCGGCTCCGGGTCGTTCCCTTACTTGGCTTCACCGTCTTCCACTGCCTTGGTGCTCTCGGCACAGCATGGTCAACGAACGACATCCATCGGAAGAGGAATGTACGTGGAGAGGCTGACAGCTGGGTCCATGGCCGCATGCAAGGAAGTGGCTCCTTATTTTTGCGTGTAGGAAGTGCCTCCTTATTACGCGCAAAATAATGATTCCTCCTCTTGACAGCTAGGACCCACCAGAAGGGCCTCTGTATTTTGCGAAAAAGACATTCCCCCCGCTGACAGCTCGGATCCACCAGCTATTACGCACAAAAATAATGAATAGCCCCGTTGCTAAGTCTGTCCCACCATATTTGGAGGCTGACTTGTGGGCCTACTAAGTTGACGCGGACGTAGGGATTTGTCAACTTAGTCAATATAAATGATTCTAGCTGCGGTGACCCTACGATGTCCATCCAACGGTCGTCGTGCTTCTTCAACCTGTGGTCTTCTTGCTCCGGCCGCCCAAACCAGCATTGGTCGTGCCGCCTGCTCCTGCTTCCCGTGGACGGCTGTGCTGCCGCGGAGGCCTTACTGCCCCACCCTACTCCAACCTCTGGTCAGGCCATTCCTCTACTCACCCCCACCCCCTGTTATTCTGCGGCGATGACAGCCTCACACCGCAGCCAAACCAGTCAACCCTCGTACTCCTCTTCGCATGGGCACCCACTGCTGCGTCTTGCCCGGCTCCGCGTCATCCCCTTCCTAGGCCTCGCCTTCGTCCACCGCCTTGGTGCTCTCGGCGCGGAGTGGTCAATGTGGTCAAGGAACGACTTCCATCGGAAGAGTACTATACGTGGAGAGGCTGACAGCTGGGTCCATGGCTGCAACAAGGAAGTGCAACCTTATTACGCTCAAAATACTGATTCCTCCACATGACAGCAAAGACCCACCGGACGGGCCACCGTATTTTGTGCAAAAAACATTTCCCCCTGACTGCTGGGACCCACCAGCTACATCTTCGCACGCAAGGAAGTGCCTCCTTATCCTCCCTGACAGTTGGGACCCACCTGGTCGAAGCGTATGTAGCGTTGTCATTTTGGTCGCGAACGTGTACGTACATACTGGTCGATCGGTCTGTCTGCAGGCTGCAGCGATGAACCGTGGCCGAGTAAGGAAGGGCACGTGTCGTAGTAGAGGCGTGGACGTAGCATGTACACATACGTACAACCAGGGTGCAAGAAAGTAAATACGGCCACGTACGTACATACGGGCGGGGTCTCGAATGCCTACTCACGCATACGTACGGCTAGGGCTCGTGCGTCCTGTTCATCGGCAGCCAACCGGCTAGGTCGGAACCGAGAAACTGCATCATCGTGTTCATCGGGAGGCAACGAAATGCGTCGTGTTCATCGGGAGCCAACCGGCTTGGACGAAACAACCAAAATGAGGCCTGGCATACCGCAGAGCGAAGGAAACGGCCTTGTGTTCGACTGCCTACGGTCAAAACGGGATCCTGTTCACCAGGAGGGGTGTGGCGTACCGCAAAACGGAGGAAACAAACTTCTCTTGGACCTCCTATGGTCGAAACGGGGTCCTGTTGATCGGGAGGGGTGTGGCGTACCGCAAAACGGAGGAAACGGACTTGTGTTGGAGCGCTACGGTCGAAACGGGGGTCCTGTTCATCGGGAGAGGTGTGGCGTACCGCAAAACGAGACTCCACAGGCTACTGTTCATCCACCGTCTACCGCCTCCACGGGCTACTGTTCATCCACCGTCGACCTCCTCCAGCCTCCACCTCTGACTATTCATCCACGGCGTCTCCCTCCTACCTCCACCAACTACTTTTCATCCATGGGCACCTATTCATCCAGCCTCCACCGCTCCTCCACCGGCTACTGTTCAACCAGCCATCTTCATGGGGTCCTATTCAACCACCCCTCCACGGGATACTGTTCATCCAGCCCTCCACCGGCTACTGTTCAACCAGCCCTCCACGGGGTCCTGTTCATCTAGCCCTCCACGGAGTCCTGTTCATCCACCCCCAACCGGCTCGATCGATCGGGGTCCTGTTCATCCAGCGACAATGGCCTCTACTACCACGGGGTCCTGTTCATCCAGCCCCCAACGGGAACTGTTCATCCAACCCCAAACAACGCTCACTGTTCATCAAGAGGCAGCAGGTTCGATCGGCTTCAGTTAGCAGCAGTCGCGAAGAAATCGCTCAATCGGTTCAGCTAACAGCCAGGGATCGATCGATCGCTCGGGTTCAGTAACGCGTAGCCTGCAGTGCAATCGCTCGGGTTCAGTAGGCGAACACCTCACTCGGGTTCAGTTAGAGCCCAACGCCTCGCACCCACGCGCGTACGTGTACGAGAGAAACGCGCATTGCTCAGCCCCGGCCACCCACCGTAACCAGGAACTCCTCGATATTTTCCTCCCCCTCGCTTCTACAATGGTTTTTCCCGTCATGGACGGCCCAAAGAATGTCATGCAACTGCGTCTCCAGCCCGCCCAGGACAAAAAGCCCATTTTCTGTCATGATTTTTTGTCATAGAAGTTGGAGCCCACCACATCTATGATGATACCGCGTTTTGTCACAATTATCGTCATAGAAGTGTCATAAGCATGATAGAAAAAAAATTCGTTAGCCAAAAATGTCACCGGTGTGTCTTTTTTTGGTAGTGCAAGCTGACGAACTGTTGAATAATATATTGAAGAATTATGACGTCTGGACACTTTCTGAACCACCACCTAAACCCACTCCGAAGAAGAGGGGTATTTTATTTCTCAGTCCTAAAGATATGCAAGAAGCAAAGAAATGTATGAAGGAAAAGGTATTAAAGTTAAAGATGTTAAAAATTTACCACCTATTGAAGAAATACATGGCCTTGACACACCATCACAGGTGGTAGAGGTAAATTATCTTTTAAAGTTTGATGAAGGTGATATCCCTTATAATAAACATCCTAGTCAATGTTTGTATGAATTCGACAATTTCATTATGAAGCAAGATCATTTCAATGCCTATGTTATGAAACAATAAAGAAAAATGCTGACATGATTGCTCGCTTGAGTGACTTGTTATTTAGAATCACTAATGATGTTAAAGGAGTAGGAAAACATGCTTCTATGGTTCAGACTCAGTTAGAACAAGTTGCTAAATCTCAAAGTGAGTTACTCAATGAAATGAATAATAATATGAATGATCATGTCGTTAGAGTAATGACTAGAGGAGGTAAAATGACTTAGGACCAATTTATCCCAAGGGACACTACTACCTCTTGAGCACTGCGTTGGTTTTCCCTTGAAGAGGAAAGGGTGATGCAGCAAAGTAGCGTAAGTATTTCCCTCAGTTTTTGAGAACCAAGGTATCAATCCAGTAGGAGGCCACGCTCAAGTCCCTTGTACCTACACAAACAAATAAGAACCTTGCAACCAACGCGATAAAGGGGTTGTCAATCCCTTCACGGCTACTTGCAAAAGTGAGATCTGATAGAGATGATAATATTTTTGGTATTTTTATGATAAAGATAAAAGTAAAGATTGCAAAGCAAAACTAGATTGGAAACTTATATGATACAAAATAGACCCGGGGGCCATAGGTTTCACTAGTGGCTTCTCTCAAGATAGCATAAGTATTACGGTGGGTAAACAAATTACTGTCGAGCAACTGATAAAATTGAGCATAGTTATGAGAATATCTAGGTATGATCATGTATATAGGCATCACGTCCGTGACAAGTAGACCGACTCCTGCCTGCATCTACTACTATTACTCCACACATCGACCGCTATCCAGCATGCATCTAGAGTATTAATTTCATAAGAACAGAGTAACGCTTTAAGCAAGATGAAATGATGTAGAGGGATAAACTCATGCAATATGATATAAAACCCATCTTTTTATCCTTGATGGCAACAATACAATACGTGTCGTTTCCCCTACTGTCACTGGGATCGAGCACCGCAAGATTGAACCCAAAGCTAAGCACTTCTCCCATTGCAAGAAAGATTAATCTAGTAGGCCAAACCAAACTGATAATTTGAAGAGACTTGCAAAGATAACCAATCATACATAAAAGAATTCAGAGAAGATTCAAATATTGTTCATAGATAATCTTGATCATAAACCCACAATTCATCGGATCTCGACAAACACACCACAAAAGAAGATTACATCGAATAGATCTCCAAGAGAATCGAGGAGAACTTTGTATTGAGATCCAAAGAGAGAGAAGAAGCCATCTAGCTAATAACTATGGACCCGAAGGTTTGAGGTAAACTACTCACGCATCATCGGAGAGGCTATGGTGTTGATGTAGAAGCCCTCCGTGATCAATTCCCCCTCCGGCGGAGCGCCGCAAAAGGCCCCAAGATGGGATCTCACGGGTACAGAAGGTTGCGGCGGTGGAAATAGGGTTTTTTCTCCTCTGCTGATGGTTTTGTGGTACGTAGGTATATATAGGAGGAAGAAGTAGGTCGGTGGAGCCATGAGGGGCCCATGAGGGTGGAGGGCACGCCCAGGGGGGTAGGCGCGCCCCCTGCCTCGTGGCCTCCTTGTTGGTTGCTTGACGTCCACTCCAAGTCCTCTGGATCACGTTTGTTCCAAAAATCACGTTCCCGAAGGTTTCATTCCGTTTAGACTCCGTTTAATATTCTTTTTCTGCGAAACACTGAAATAGGCAAAAAAACAGCAATTTGGGCTGGGCCTCCGGTTAATAGGTTAGCCCCCAAAATAATATAAAAGTGTATAATAAAGCCCATTAAACATCCAAAACAGAATATATAATAGCATGGAACAATCAAAAATTATAGATACGTTGGAGACATATCAAGCAGCCCCAAGCTTAATTCTTGCTCATCCTCGAGTAGCTAAATGATAAAAAACAGAATTTTTGGTGTGGAATGCTACTTAGCATAATTCTCAATGTAATTCTTTTTATTGTGGCATGAACATTTAGATCCGAAAGATTCAAGATAAAAGTTTAATGTTGACATAAAAACAATAATACTTCAAACATGCTAACCAAGCAATTATGTCTTATCAAAATAACATAGCCAAAGAAAGCTCATCCCTACAAAATCATATAGTTAGGCCATGTTTCAATTTCGTCACACAAAACGTTCTCATCATGCATAACCCCGATGACAAGCCGAGAAATTGGTTCATACTTTTTAACGCGCTTCAACCTTCTCAACCCTTACGCAATACATGAGCGCAATCCATGCATATAGCACTATGGGTGGAATAAAGTATAATGATGGGGGTTATGTGAGAAGACAAAAAGGTAGAAAGTCTCACATTGAAGCGGCTAATCAATAGGCTATGGAGATGCCCATCAATTGATTTCAATGAGAGGAGTAGGGATTGCCATGCAACGGATGCACTAGAGCTATAAATATATGAAAGCTCAACAAAAGAAACTAAGTGGGTGTGCATCAAACTTGCTTGCTCACGAAGACCTAGGGCATTTTCAGGAAGCCCATCATTGGAATATACAAGCCAAGTTCTATAATGAAAAATTCCCACTAGTATATGAAAGTGACAACATAGGAGACTCTCTATCATGAAGATCACGGTGCTACTTTGAAGCAAAAGTGTGGAAAAAGGATAGTAACATTGTCCCTTCTCTCTTTTTCTCTCATATCTATTTTTTTCTTGGGCCTTCTCTTTTTTTCTTTGGCCTCTTTTTTTCTCTTTTTATTTAGTCTGGAATCTCATCCCGACTTGTGGGGGAATCATAGTCTCCATCATCCTTTCCTCACATGGGAAAATGCTCTAATAATGATGATCATCACACTTTCATTATTTACAACTCAAGAATTACAACTCAACACTTAGAACAAAATATGACTCTATGTGAATGCCTCCGGCGGTGTACTGGGATAATGAATCAAGAGTGACAGGTATAAAACATTATGAAAGGTGGCTTTGCCACAAATACGATGTCAACTACAGGATCATGCAAAGCAATATGACAATGATGGAGCGTGTCATAATAAACGGAACGGTGGAAAGTTGCATGGCAATATATCTCGGAATGGCTATGGAAATGCCATGATAGGTAGGTATGGTGGCTGTTTTGAGGAAGATATAAGGAGGTTTATGTGTGATAGAGCGTATCATATCACGGGGTTTGGATACACCGGCGAAGTTTGCACCAACTCTCAAGGCGAGAAAGGGCAATGCACGGTACCGTAGAGGCTAGAAAATTGCGGAAGGTTGAGAGTGCGTAAAATCCATGGACTCACATTAGTCATAAAGAACTCATATACTTATTGCAAAAGTTTATTAGCCCTCGAAGCAAAGTACTACTACGCATGCCCCTAGAGGTATAGATTGGTAGGAAAAGACCATCGCTCGTCCCCGACCGCCACTCATAAGGAAAGCAATAAAAGAACACCTAGTGTGTCAAAATTGTCACACAACTTTTATCATACGTGCATGCTACGGGACTTGCCAACCTTAACACAAGTATTTCTCAATTTCACAATTACTCAACTAGCACACTCTAATATTACCACCTTTTATAACTCAAAACACTTATCAAGTATCAAACTTCTCATGATATTCAATGAACTCAATACGGCAGTTTTTACTATGCTCATCTTGGATGCCTATCATATTCGGATTAATTTCACAATTAAAGCAAATTACCATACTGTTTAAGACTCTCAAAATAATATAATTGAAGCATGAGAGATTAATAATTTCTATAAAATAAAACCACCACCGTGCTCTAAAAGATATAAGTGAAGTACTAGAGCAAAAACTATATAGCTTAAAAGATATAAGTGAAACACATAGAGTATTCTAAAAAATTCCAAAACATGTGTGTCTCTCTCAAAAGGTGTGTACAGCAAGGATGATTGTGGTAAACTAAAAAGCAAATACTCAAATCATACAAGACACTCCAAGCAAAACATATATCATGTGGTGAATAAAAATATAGCCCCAAGTAAAGTTACCGATAGACAAGACGAAAGAGGGGATGCCTTCCGGGGCATCCCCAAGCTTAGGCTTTTGGTTGTCCTTGAAATTTACCTTGGGGTGCCTTGGGCATCCCCAAGCTTAGGCTCTTACCAATCCTTGTTCCATAATACATCAAATCTTTACCCAAAACTTGAAAACTTCACAACACAAAACTTAACAGAAAATCTCGTGAGCTCCGTTAGCGAAAGAAAACAAAACACCAATTCAAGGTACTGTAATGAACTCATTATTTATTTATATTGGTGTTAAACCTACTTTATTCCAACTTCTCTATGGTTTATAAACTCTTTTACTAGCCACAGATTCATCAAAATAAGCAAACAACACATGAAAAACAGAATCTGTCAAAAACAGAACAATCTGTACTAATCTGTAACTAACGCAAACTTCTGGAACTCCAAAAATTATACCGATAATTTGTCTATTGATCTACTTCAATTGGAATCAGTATTTTGTCACGTTCTGGTGATTTTTAACAATTGTTTTCGTGAACAGAAAGTTTCTGGAATTTTCAGCAAGATCAAATAACTATCATCCAAGAAGATCCTATAGGTTTAACTTGGCACAAACACTAACTACAACACAAAACCACATCTAAACAGAAGCTAGATAGATTATTTATTCCTAAACAGAACCAAAAACAAGAAACAAAAATAAAATTGGGTTGCCTCCCAACAAGCGCTATCGTTTAACGCCCCTAGCTAGGCATTGACAATTTTAATGATGCTAACATCAAAGACAAGAATTAAAGCACAAAGAGAACATCTTAAAGCACGTGAAAAACACATCTAAGTCTAACATACTTCCTATGCATAGGCATCTTATAAGAAAACAAATTATCATAGCAAGCAAAAACTAGCATATGCAAGGAAGTGGAAAGAAACAATAGCAATCTCAACATTACGAGAGGTAATTTTGTAACATGCAAATTCCTACAACCATATTTTCCTCTCTCATAATAATTACATGTAGGCTCATAAGCAAATTCAACAATATAGCTATCACAAAACATATTCTTAACACGATCCACATGTATGGAAAGTTGACACTCTTCCAAAATAGTGGGATTAACATTAACTAAAGTCATGACCTCTCCAAACCCACTTTTATCAAAAACTTAATAAGATTGAACATTCTCCAAATATGTGGGATCTAAAGTTGACACTCTTCCAAACCCACTTTCAATATTATTGCAAACATTATTATAAATCTCATATTCATCATGGGGCTTAAATAAATTTTCAAGATCATAAGAAGAATCACCCCAATCATGATCATTGCAACAAGTAGTAGACATAGAAAAACTAGCATCCCCAAGCTTACGGTTTTGCATATTATTAGCATAATTCACATCAAGAGAATTTATAGTAAGATCATTGTAATCTTGCTTTTCATCAAAGGAACTATCAAGTATGGGCACAATAGCAACGATCTCATGTTTAACATAAGGAACTATATCAAATTCGTCTTCAAAAATATTAGCATCATGTTTATCAAGGGAAATTTCAATCAAATCATCGGAATCATAATTATCTATAGATTCATGCATATCATTATTTTCTTCAGAAGCAACGATCATTCTTTCAATAAATTCTTTGACATAGACATTATGAGCATAGTTTTCATAGCAATATTTAAGTATGTCAAAATTTTCAGATTCTTAGAGAGTAATATCATACTTTTCAATCAAAGAAGCAACTTCATAAGCACCCTTAAAAGCAACAAATTCTTCAATTTGTTCGATATCGTAGTAACTATAAACACCCTTTGCATAAGAAGATAGGATTTCATTATCATTAAACTCACATAGGTAAGGAAGGTGTTTTTAGGGTTCTTAGGGCAACAAGTAAAAACATAAATTTCACAAAGAATCCAAGAATAACACATCAATATGTTTATTTGATCCCATAAGAGTCTCCCCTTTTCAGACAATCGGTGACGCACAAAATGAGCATGCTCATCTAAAGATTTCCCATCAACTAGGCTAGTTGGGGTTTCAGCACGAGCGCATAAGGGTCGAAGATGATCCAAGTAGAACAATTTAAGTGGATCCATATCAATAGATTTTTAGCAAGAGAAGATGCGAGCAAATAGAAGGCACATGGTAACACAAGATCGAATAGAAGGAGGGCGAATAAAACGGCAAGGGTGAAGTGGGGGAGAGGAAAACGAGAGGCAAATGGCAAATAATGTAATGCGAGGGATAAGAGTTTGTGATGGGTACTTGGTATGTCTTGACTTGTGCGTAGACTCCCCGGCAACGGCGCCAGAAATCCTTCTTGCTACCTCTTGAGCACTGCGTTGGTTTTTCCTTGAAGAGGAAAGGGTGATGCAGCAAAGTAGCGTAAGTATTTCCCTCAGTTTTTGAGAACCAAGGTATCAATCCAGTAGGAGGCCACGCTCAAGTCCCTTGTACCTACACAAACAAATAAGAACCTTGCAACCAACGCGATAAAGGGTTGTCAATCCCTTCACGGCCACTTGCAAAAGTGAGATCTGATAGAGATGATAATATTTTTGGTATTTTTGTGATAAAGATAAAAGTAAAGATTGCAAAGTAAAAATAGATTGGAAACTTATATGATAGAAAATAGACCCGAGGGCCATAGGTTTCACTAGTGGCTTCTCTCAAGATAGCATAAGTATTACAGTGGGTAAACAAATTACTGTCGAGCAATCGATAGAATTGAGCATAGTTATGAGAATATCTAGGTATGATCATGTATATAGGCATCACGTCCGTGACAAGTAGACCGACTCCTGCCTTCATCTACTACTATTACTCCACACATCGACCGCTATCCAGCATGCATCTAGAGTATTAAGTTTATAAGAACAGAGTAACGCTTTAAGCAAGATGACATGATGTAGAGGGATAAACTCATGCAATATGATATAAACCCCATCTTTTTATCCTCGATGGCAACAAAACAATACGTGCCGTTTCCCCTACTGTCACTGGGATCGAGCACCGCAAGATTGAACCCAAAGCTAAGCACTTCTCCCATTGCAAGAAAGATCAATCTAGTAGGCCAAACCAAACTGATAATTCGAAGAGACTTGCAAAGACAACTAATCATACATAAAAGAATTCAGAGAAGATTCAAATATTGTTCATAGATAATCTTGATCATAAACCCACAATTCATCGGATCTCGACAAACACACCGCAAAAGAAGATTACATCGAATAGATCTCCAAGAGAATCGAGGAGAACTTTATATTGAGATACAAAGAGAGAGAAGAAGCCATCTAGCTAATAACTATGGACCCGAAGGTCTGAGGTAAACTACTCACACATCATCGGAGAGGCTATGTTGTTGATGTAGAAGCCCTCCGTGATCAATGCCCCCTCCGGCGGAGCGCCGAAAAAGGCCCCAAGATGGGATCTCATGGGTACAGAAGGCTGCGGCGGTGGAAATAGGGTTTTTTCTCCTCTGCTGATGGTTTGGGGGTACATTGGTATCTATAGGAGGAAGAAGTAGGTCGGTGGAGCCACGAGGGGCCCACGAGGGTGGAGGGCGCGCCCCCTGCCTCGTGACCTCCTCGTTGGTTGGTTGACGTCCACTCTAAGCCCTCTGGATGACGTTTGTTCCGAAAATCACGTTCCCGAAGGTTTCATTCCGTTTGGACTCCGTTTGATATTCTTTTTCTGCGGAACACTGAAATAGGCAAAAAAACAGCAATTTGGGCTGGGCCTCCTATCAGTGTACTTAAGTCGGGGCACTCCTTTGTACCCCTCTACTTGTGCACGGACAGTCAGAGCCGCGCCCACGGCCACGCTAAGCAGAGCAGAGGAGGGAAACCAGGAAGAAGCCAAAGCACAAGACGGCCAAGGCAACGCCAAGACCAGGAACACAAGAGGGCAAGGAGGCGAGGTAGACTCCCTTGGCAAGGTTCTTGCCGAGGCAGCCTCCGCGGCCCCGGCAAGGGCCTTGCCGGGGCAGCCTGCCCGATGCCAACAGAGCGAGCTTCCCTTGAGCCCACGATTTCTGACCCCACCAACCACATTGGAACCAGGGCTCGGGAGACACCTCCGTGATGGCATGCAGATCTTTGTCAAGATCATAAACACACAAGATCAGATGAGGACCAGAAGACGGCGACCCTCGGCAGGATCCTAGCTAAGGAGATCCACAAGACCCCCAGCAAGCGCCTTGCCGGGGACAACTGCGACGCCATGGCAAGACCCTTGCCGGGCCCCTGGCAAGGCCCTTGCCGAGGGCGCCAACAGGGCCACTACCAAGCCCGCACCAGCCAAGGCTCCGCCGCCGTTCGCATGCAGCTGCCAGCCCAACCAGCTGGGCAGGCACCTGCATGGCAACACGCGGCTTCCAGACCGACTCAGCAAGAACCTGCGTGGTGGCATGCAGGTCTTCGTGAAGACCCGCCACCGCGCCAGCTCAGCAGCCTTCCTGCCTACATGGCACCACATGCATCGCTGGCGTGGGCGCGTGTCGAAGCGAGACGGAGCGGCGACGAACGGGACGGGCCTCGGTCCCGTCCCCGATAAAGCTAATGGACACCTAAGTAGCGCATTTAATGTGCTTTGTCACGTAATGCTGGGCGATAAGCTCGCGCACTGTACGCCTTTCCACCTCCTGTGTGCCACTATGGAACCCCTTTTCGACTATAAAAGGAGGCCCGAGGCATACTGGAGGGGGATTCGACTCTTTGGAACTACGCAGCCACCGTAGCTAGTTCGAAAGCTCAAGAACACCGAATACACCCACCAAAGCAGACTAGGGTATTACGCATCCTCGCGGCCCGAACCTGGGTAAACGATCCTTGTGCTGGCTCCTGGACCTACTCTTCTCACAACCCCGCGCCCGCCGACCGTAGAATGGATTCCAGTGATCCCATTGGTGTCGTTCCCACCGACATCTTTGGCTCGCCTGGTAGGGGGCGCAGTCGTGAGAATCTGGTTTAGCAGCCAGCCTAGCAGTTTCTCGTGGCCACGACTTCAAAGGAAGAAGACGGCCAAGAGGATGACACCGCCTGCAAGCGCCAAGGACACTAGTGCGGCGACAGGAAAGCTAAGTCGTGCCAAACTTTAAATATTTCCTTTTTATATAAGGTTCTCCCGCGATTGGCAATTCCCTTGTTTTGTTTCATGTCCGCTCAACAGCTCAAGCGGACGCGTCGAGAGTGGCAGGGTAGCCTTCCGCAGCCGGCAACGCTCTCGATTCTGACTCGAGTCAAGCTCGACAATTCGAGCGGCCGCGTTGAGGGCGGCAAGGTGGTTCGCCCGGCAACAAGCGCACCCGGCAGGCTATCGAGGATCCGTCCTCGAGGCGCCACGCCCTGGGTTACGTGTCGGCAAGCCTACCCGATTAACGTAGGGTGGACATACAGAGAGAGAAATTGAATAGGAAAATAACATGCACTGATTCAAAAGTACTGCAGAGTTATGTTACATCAATTGTGTGGCAGTTTTAAATAAAGATAGAAATTGTCTTGGTCCTGAACCTGCAGCAACAATAAGAAGCGGGGTGCCTAGTCCCGGCGCTGGCCCTCTACCCTCTGGATTCCATCGATGCCGCTGATGATGGGCTCGGTATGCTCCTCGAGCGGCGCGAGGGCCACACCCTCCGGCAAGCTCTCCAGCACAGCATTGAAGTCGAGGTTGGGATTCTTGTATGCCACCTTGGTGAGAACCTTGGTCATGGCACCCCGGCAAAGCCTCCGGGCCTCATTGGCCAGGAAAGTCGCCCTGGTGGAGCGGAAATGCTCCAGGGCTCGAAGAACACCCTCAAAGAACAGGGTCAGCCTGGCGTTGGGAGTCGTGCTGCGATCCGGAGCGTACCTCACAGTTGGCATCCCCATGGTGGCCAGCTGCGTGGTGATCCTGCCGGCGACGTCTTCAAGGTGGCCGATCCAGCGATTTTCACCTTCCACAAAGTCTTTGTGGTTGGCGGCCTCGTTCTTCCGCAGCTGCTTCTCGTTATCCAGATCCTTGGCCAGGGTCTCCTCCCGGGCCTTGCTCTCCGACAACATCCCCTCGAGACCCTCCAGCTTCAGCTTGAGGTCTTTAATGGAGTTGTTGGCCTCGGAGAGCTCCCCGGTCCTGCTGAGGACCGCGCCCTGCACCTCAATTAGGGCATCGTTGAGCGTGTCCTTCTCCTTGGCCAGCTTCTGGGCCTGGTCCCTTAGCCCGTCCCGCTCCACCTCCAGCTCCTTCATCTTGTCGGCGTGAACCTGAGCCTGGGCATTGAGCGCCTCCCTGTGCCTCTACTCCAGCTCCTGGGTCCGCTGCGCGACGAGCTTCTCCACCTCCTCGTCCTTGCCGCGGAGCATTGCGGCAAGCTTCTCCTCACGCGCGGCAAGGTCCTCCTCCTGGGAGTTCAGCGCGGCCTGGTGCTGGGTCCAAGCGGCCTCGGCTGTGGCGGCCAAGCTCTCCGCCGTCTCCTAGGCTTTCTCGATGTCGGCCCGCTTCATGGTGAGCTCCACGTCGCGCTTGGCCAGCTCACCCTGGGCGACCTTCAGCTCCTCACAAGCCTGGCGGAACCAAGTCTGTGTCTCGGCGACGCGCACCTTGAGGTCCGCCTCCGCCTTGTCCACCGTTGCCATCCTGGACTTGGCCTTGTCCAGGCGGGCGCGGTGGAGCGCCTGGAGCTTCCGGAAATTGGCGCCCATGGCCTGGAGAAGCCGCTCCTCCTGAGAACCATCGCCACCGGCGCTCGGCTCGTCGACAACCTCGAGCCCGGCGGCAGCAAGCACCTCCTCGTCGAACACATCTCCCTCGATGGGTGCCCTGGAGCTCGACGACCCTAGGAGGTGGACGAAAAGGTCGTCACTCACCCTTAGATACTTGCCGGAGCCCGAGGCAGCGGAGGAGGAAGGCTGGTCGTCAACCACCTCCTCCTCGGCAGTGGCCTTGCCGCCCCCCCCCCAGCAGGCCCCTTGCCGGCCTCCTCGGTAGTTGCCTTGACGGGCTCCCCGGTGGGCCCCTTGGTGGCGTCTTCAGCAGCGCCCCTGGCGGCCTCCTCGGCGGCGATCTTGTCGGCCTCCGCCGTGGCATCCTTGGCAACTTCCTCGATGACGGTGTCTATGTCCTCTGGATTCACCGAAGAAGGACCTGGATACCGAAAAGGGGATAAGGGGAAGCCAAGAACAGAAAAAAGAAGAGACAGGGACGGAGGCAAGTGGCTTACTGGTGTCGGGCTGGGAAGCAGAAGTCCCCTCCCCGCCAACATTCGGCGCCGAGGCGAAGCCACCAGTGCTCGAGTTTTGCTCCTCCTCCTCCGTATGCATGGGCTCGGTGCTTGGCGCCCTTGCCGAGGACGCCCCTCGGGGCGGCGTGGTCGATGGGGGCGGCTTGTTGGGGGTAGCCCTCTGTGGCCCCCCTGCCGCTGGCCTCCTCCTGCAATCACGGCAAGGTCAGCACCGAGGGATCGTGCCCCTAACACACGTCGACGGGGAGTAAGTGGCAAACTTACGCTGGGGGGTGCGCTGAGGGCTGCTGTCCGGGCTACTCACCACCACCAGCAGCGCCTTCGAGGTGCCCGCCGGGGGCTGGCCGCCCGCCGAAGACCTGGCCCTCTTCACCCTCTGGGCCAGCATCTCCACTTCCCTGCAAAAATGAAAACAATTCAAGATAAGCAGCACAATCGAGGAAACGAAGATGACAGGATGGGGGAAGGGAACAAGAAGCTTACTCCTCCTCCTCCTCTGCTGCCTTCCTTTTTCTCCTTGGGCTGAGGGACCCGAAGTCAAAGTTAACCTCCGCGTCAATGTCTGCCAGAGGGGGGGAAGGAGGTGGCGTCTGAGCGCGCTTAGACGAAGAAGAGGCAGATGCTTTCTTCTCCGCCACCGCGGCCTTCACCACTTTCTTCGCCGCCGCATCCCTAGTTTGGTGCGCGGACGTCTCCTGGGCATGCCGGGGTTGCACGGCCCTGCCAGGCCGAACCGGCTCGCCAGAGCTGGCCCGCCGCAGGACTCGCCCTCTTCCCGTGGCTGGAGGGTCGGTGGCCTCCACCTCCTCCTCCTCTTCCGACGCCAACGATGACTCGTCGGGCGCGTCCTCAATGAGAGGAGCCCCGGTGCCGGCGCTGGTGGCCTATGCAGCGGATTCCGCCCACTGGGCGAGCTCCTTTTCCTCCGCCTCCGCCGCGCCCTTGTCCTCCACGCCGCCGGCGCTCCCGGCCTCCCTAGCTAGCTCCGCCTCCGCCGCCCTAGCGGTGATGTAGTCCAGCTCCGCCTGGGTGGTGTCCTGGACGAGCCGCGGCTCGGCGCTGATGTACTTTCCCTCCAGGGTGTCAAAAAACTCCTGCACCTGATCCTCTAGCGGCTCGACCCAATTTGGGACAAGGCCGTGCGCGTTGAACTCCGGCATCATGGCGATGATGTCGCTTCGACATGAGTTGTTGCTCAACGGGACCACCCCCGCCGGCAACTTAAACAAGGGCGCCCTGATGGCCTTGCCGGCCTTCGCGGCGGCCTTCGCGACCTTGCCGGACTGCTCGACCTCACCGTCACGGTTCACATCGAGCTAGAAGAGCCGCTGGCAGAAGTGGGCATGCCCCATCACCGTGAGGTTGTGGTCCAAGCTGGGGCGGAGCCTCATGATGTCGGCGTCGTTCGTGAAGAGCCAGGCCGGCCTCCCCTTGTTGTGCAGCGGAGCGATTCGGCGGCGGATAAAATCCGCCCTGATCATCTCGAGGGTGAGCCCGGCCTCGGTGAGATGAAGAATCCTGGTGGTGGCGACCCCGAGCTTCTCGTCGTTGACGTCGACATCGCTCCAGTCGCTCCTGCGGACCGGCAGCGCGTGGCGGACCCCGCAAAAGTACGGCGGATCCTTCTCTTCAATCTAGCACCACCGGCCCCGCCACCCCTCCCACATCTCCTTCTGGGCGCCGTCCGGATATGTCCTCTTCTACTGGGTCCTTGGGATCTAGGCGACACAACAGGAAATGGCGCCCCCCTTTTAGATAAGAGGGAAGAAGTAGTGGTGGAAGAGCGCCGTGTTGGGATGCAATCTGGCGAAGCCCTCGCAGAGATGAGCGAAAAGGGCCATGCACACCACAGCATTCGGAGTAAAATCCAGAAGGTGGAAACCATAGGTGTCGACGAAGAGTATGGGGGCAGAGGCCGGAGGAAAAGTAGTCAACGAAGAATGGGTACCAATCCGGGCCAGCTTCGGCGAAGGCGGTGGGAATGACGCGCGTGGCCGGATGCCCGTCGTCTCGCTTCCCGTCTTGCACCCCCACAGGTGCTTGAAGTAGTTCCGGAGCTCGAGCGCGTCAACCGTCGACGGGAAATAGGCGTGCTGCGTCCGGCGCACCGCCAACTCGCTCTCTGGCGGCTCCTTCGCCCCGGCATCCTTGGCCACTCCCTTGCCTCTGCTGGTCTTAGGTGCCATGGCGGCTGCGGGGAGCAGGGAATGGAGGGTGGCGGAGACGCGGCGGCAACGAGCGAAGGCGAAGGCTTGCGAAGGAAGGAGAAGGGGACGGCGGTTCCGAAATTGGGGAAGGCACGGAGGGTAAATGAGTAGCGCGCCCGTGGTTATTCCTTTTTACGGGGAAGGCGCGGGCCCTCTCTTTTCCCATTAACTGCGATGTGACGCATGCATGCGGGAACCGCCCCACGCATGACCCCCACATCATGCTCAACCCTCCACATCACGCGTTCAACGCGGGTCATGGGGAAGCGCAGCGGGCAAAAAATTACTGCGGTAAAATCCTGCCCCGACTGCCCGCGCACTGTTCTAGGCCTGGCCCAACAACGTGTCGCGCTTATGTGTGGCCCAAGCCCGGGGGCTCCTGTCGGTGTACTAAAGTAGGGGCCCTCCTTTGTACCCCTCTACTTGTGCACGGACAGTGAGAGTCGCGCCCACAACCACGCTAAGCAGAGTAGAGGAGGGAAACCAGGAAGAAGCCAAAGCACAAGACGGCCATGGCAACGCCAAGACCAGGAACACAAGAGGGCAAGGAGGCGAGGTAGACTCCCTCGGCAAGGTTCTTGCCGAGGCAGCCTCCGCGGCCCCGGCAAGGGCCTTGCCGGGGCAGCCTGCCCGATGCCAACAGAGCGAGCCTCCCTTGAGCCCACGATTTCCGACACCACCAACCACATTGGAACCAGGGCTCGGGAGGCACCTCCGTGGTGGCATGCAGATCTTTGTCAAGATCATAAACACACAAGATCAGATGATGACCAGAAGACGGCGACCCTCGGCGGGATCCTAGCCGAGGAGATCCACAAGACCCCCGGCAAGCGCCTTGCCGGGGACAACTGCGACGCCACGGCAAGACCCTTGCCGGGCCCCCGGCAAGGCCCTTGCCGAGGGCACCAACTGGGCCGCTGCCAGGCCCGCACCAACCAAGGCACCGCCGCCATTCGCATGCAGCTGCCAGCCCAACTAGCTGGGCAGGCACCTGCGTGGCAACACGCGGCTTCCAGACCGACTCAGCAAGCACCTGCGTGGTGGCATGCAGATCTTCGTGAAGACCCTACCACTGCGGCACCTCAGCAGCTTGCCTGCCTACATGGCACCACACGCATCGCTGGCCTGGGCGCGTGTTGAAGCGAGACAGAGCGGCAACGGACGGGACGGCCCTCGTTCCCGTCCCCGATAAAGCTAATGGACACCTAAGTAGCGCATTTAATGTGCTTTGTCACGTAATGCTGGGCGATAAGCTCGCGCACTGTACGCCTTTCGACCTCCTGTGTGCCACTATGGCAACCCTTTTTCGACTATAAAAGGAGGCCCGAGGCATACTGGAGGGGGATTCGGCTCTTTGGAACTACGCAGCCATCGTAGCTAGTTCGAAAGCTCAAGAACACCGAGTACACCCACCAAAGCAGGACTTGGGTATTACGCATCCTCGCGGCCCGAACCTGGGTAAACGATCCTTGTGCTGGCTCCTGGACCTGCTCTTCTCACAACCCGGCGCCCGCCGACCGTAGAAGGGATTCCAGTGATCCCATAGGTGTCGTTCCCACCGACACCTTCGGTTAATAGGTTAGTCCCAATAATGATATGAAAGTGTATAATAAAGCCCATTAAACATCCAAAACAGAATATATAATAGCATGGAACAATCAAAAATTATAGATACGTTGGAGACGTATCAGACACCCTGAAAGTGTTGAACAAAACTTTCAAAGAATTAATACTAATGCACCTAGTCCATCTAAAAAGAAGAAGAAAATTTAAAATGCTAGGACTTTGCATACTTTAGTGAACCTGAGGTAGAAAAACCTTCTAATGATGATAATGTTGTTTCTATTTCTGATGCTGAAACACAATCTGGTAATGAACATTCACCTAGTGATAATTATAATGACAATGATGTTGTTCATGTATATGCTCGACCAGACAATGATAAAGAAGTAGATATGGATGTTGAAATAGATCCTGCGGTTGATCTTGATAACCCACCTTAAAAATAAGCGTTATGATAAGAGAGATTTGTTGTTAGAAAACATGGTGAAGAAAGAGAACCATGGGCTCAAAAACCCATGCCCTTTCCACCTAAACTATCTAAGAAAAAAGACAAGGAAGAATTTGAACGCTTTGCTAAAATGCTTAGGCCAGTCTTTTTGTGTACTCGTTTGACTGATATTTTAAAGATGGCCCCTTATGCTAAATATATGAAAGATATTGTCACTAATAAAAGAAAAATACCTAAAGCTGAAATCTCCACCATGCTTGCTAATTATCCTTTTAAGGATGGAGTACCTAAGAAACTAGGAGATCTAGGAATACCAACTATACAATGTTCCATCAAAAGAAGTTATGTCAAAACTGCCTTATGTGATTTAGGAGCTGGTATTAGTGTTATGCCTTTATCTTTATACAAAAGACTTGATTTGAATAAACCACACCCACTGAAATATCTTTGCAAATGGCTGACAAATCAACTGCCATACCAATTGGTGTCTGTGAGGATGTGCCTGTTGTGGTTGCAAACATTACTATCTTAACAGACTTTGTTATACTTGACATGCCCGAGGACCACAACATGTTGATTATCCTTGGTAGACCCGTTTTGAATACTGCAGGGGATGTTATTGATTGCAACAAAAGCAAGGTCACTTTTCATATCAATGGTAATGAGCATACGGTGCATTCACTACTGCAGGATGGTCCAAACGCGACAGTTGAATCAGAGACCCTTCAACGAAACTGTGTGCGATGCCATAATCGCAAACGGTGGTGTAAAAAACCCGTCAAAAAAGGTGCAAAACGTTTGCGATGACGGATGCATCAAACACGATTTAGATTTTGGTTGCGTGTGCGATGCAGGGAATACGGTTCAGTTCAATTAACTATTTGTGATGAGGAGGAACAAAAGAAACGGGCAACCAGATGAAGGTGTGTGTGATATATATCATACGGTTCACTAGGATGAACTGTGTGTGATTAGGCAACACAATGGAAACGGTTAAATTGAACAAGATGTGTGTGATACGCAGCAAACAGGTCTGTAATCAGAAATGTGTGTGAAGACCAATAATAACACAGACGATTGCTGCTAATAAGTCGTGTGATTTGCTCTGTCTATAGAAGAATAACATGTATATATATAACTAAAATAAACATCCAATTACATAAGTGACTATACAGATCATTCGGACACACCTCAATAAACAATTGCATGCATTCTAAAGTAGGAGAAACGATCGTCTAGTCATCTACTTCTTGTGACGCTCCCGCCACTGCTCTGTGGCTTGATCCCTCGTCTAGGGCAGGAAGAAGACACTTCCTCATGTGAACGATCTGCCTGTACATCTCGTAGCATGTGTATGCGTCATTGGCCGCGTACTTGACATGTTGTTCATCCAGTCTCTCATGCCACACACTGTGCCAGGCGTTCTTGTCCTTCTTGCTCTCATTCTTCATCATCATTTAGTAGGGGTCGATGATGGCCGAGGCGAGGTCAACCAGGGAGTTCAGTTTGTTTTTGTCGCTGCCCCAGACCTTGTAGTGGTGCTGGATGTTGACAAGATTCGGGCATTTCAAGCCCGAAACCTTGAGCAGTTTTAGATCATTGGTGGTGTCCACCGTAGCGAAACTGTAGTCGGAGCTGTTGATAAACCTGGAGAAACGCTCGCAAGGCCTTGTCGCTAGGTGGTAGTGGTAGACGATGACGTCATGTCGCACGCACAACTGGGCGACGGCAACCTTCTTATCGTGCCTGGCACGACCGATGGTGTACTCGAGGTCGAAGCCGACCACTTGGTACTTGTCCTCAGCAAGGAACTGCTCCATAGTTTGGATGGAGCTCTCCACAGAGACCGGATCATTCGTGTACACTACCAAGAGGGCCTTCCCCCTCATGTGGGTGTCCACTACGTGATGCGTGGTGAACTGCCCGCCGTTGTCGTCGTCGGCCGCTGGGAGCGCCATTGGAGCCACGGCGATCGCCATTGGAACAGCTGGATGTCCTTTCTGTATGTGTCATCGTCAGTGTGCTTATTGTGTCGTGCGATGCGAGAGATGAAGGTAAATGGACGCAGGAATAAATGGGGGCCGGGCGACCTGGATTCTCTGCGCGTCTGCATGGCAGTTTTTGCAACGGGTAACTGTATTGTCGCGCCGCGCCCGATGCAACCGCATACACATGAACATGCGTGATCATGCACCGGCACCAAACACTAGCAGCACGTGTGGAGGGACGACGGCAGAGCACCCGAAGGGACGCGAGAGCAGAGCGCGCGCGGCGGGACACGAGCAGAGCGTGCCGCGACCGCCTCCACTGCAAGCAACCACACGCAT
Source organism: Triticum aestivum (assembly GCF_018294505.1). Classification (NCBI taxonomy): domain Eukaryota; kingdom Viridiplantae; phylum Streptophyta; class Magnoliopsida; order Poales; family Poaceae; genus Triticum; species Triticum aestivum. Next base: position 218,401,083 of record NC_057814.1, read on the forward strand.
AGAGCAGTTGAACACGCAAGAAATGGTCGCCTACAAGTCGGCCGACAGTTGCGTCGCTGCGTAGAGAGCGGCCGTGTGCTACTACCTCCATCTTGGTCTATAGTCCCCTTTATATTTTGTGCCATACTTTGCCCTCAAATTTAACCAACAAAATGTTAATGCATGTCATAAAAATTATATAATTGGAAACTATGTTCAAATACGAATCCAACTATATAATATTTGGCAACATGCATTCGTATTTTATTAGTTAAATCCTACTTATAAACCAGGACGGGGGTACGTGGCCTTTCATCCTCCTCTCGCACGTCTTGTCACCCCGCTGCTGTACACGGCTTACAGCGCAAGCTTGCGCAGCGCGCCGGGGCATTCTTTTGGCCAAACAATGGCGCCAATGAATCGTCGGTGAGGCTGTTCCCGCGCAACCTCGCAGGTTCCCGCGCAAGCTTCCCACCCGACTCGATGAAATCTCCCTAAATCTCAATGCTTACTGGCTTGCTATATAAACCCTCACGGACGGCGAGTCCTGCGCCGCATTTTCCCCTCCCTCCCTATAGCTTATCTTGTCTGCTTCTCCCATAATCGCAAATGGCACCGACCTGTCGTTGTCGCTCAGCTACTTTGCCGTCATCAGAGGACAACTCCAGCTGGGAGGCTACACCGCGGTGGCGGCGCAGTCCCCGGCGTAGTGTAGTGCGCGTGGCGTCCCCGTTTGGTGTGCGCGGAACACCCACCACACACTCCACCCCCGCTGCCCGTCAGTAGCTATTACCGGCCGCCGTTGCTGCCACACCACCGTCGAAAGCCAGGGCCATCACCCGCTCCGCTGCCACGGCCCGAAGGCAGGAGGTGGCCGTCGTGGCCGCTAGCCCACCGTCGACCGCCGTGGTCATCACCCGCTCCGCCACCACCGCCCGAAGGCGGGAGGTGCAGGTGGATGCCCGCACGTGTGTCAGCAACCTTGCGTGCTACACCGAGTTCCTACGGTAGGAGGAGGAGTGCCTTGTAGAGCATGCAAAGAACCTTATCGCCGTCGTGGCCGTGGCACACGCCGCCTCAGAGGCGAGGAATCAGGAGATCTACGAGGAGAACCACCGCTTCGAGAGGGTCGTCTAGAGCGGCAGACAATGTTTGAGGCGAGCGTCGCTGAAGGTGCAACAGCGGCAGGCACCGTATTGTAATTGCCAGCTCGTCGGTAGGCTCCTCCACCTCTGCCTCTAACTGAGCGCGATCGATAGAGGAGAGGCTGCCGGAAGTAGTACAAGGCTCCTCCGTAGTAGTAGTATTTAGGGGTTATTTTGTTCAGTTCATGTGACTATAGATGTCGTGGAACTGTACAACGTACTTAAAATTAGCTAGTATATAAAGTAGAACTAGCTATTTCAGTACGTGGTTGGCAACAATTGGTGAAAAGTTTGGTCGGTTTAGCTGTCGAGTTGAACTGTTTGTATAAAGAACAACTGCTTAATTTATGAATGAAATCTATGCTTAATTACTGAATTTTATTTGCAAAAATTAGATACTGCTAGTAATTTTTAGCTTCATATTTTGACAAATTGCAGTGTTACAAGGTTGACAAATGGCAATGTTACTAGATCAACAAATGTCAATCTTTCCAGTTTGACAAATGGCAACATACCCAATATGACAGATGCAAATCTTACCAAATTGTTTGTAAGCGGTTACACACAGGTCATCCAAAAGATCCGTTTGCGTTGAAGAGATGCACAAATCCTGGTCTCACTTTTTATACAGGTGCTCTATCTAAAACGTTTGTGATCAAGGGCTGCACAAACCCTGCTCGGCACATTTTCCCTTGGCTTCCTGGGGAAGCTGTCGGTTTGCATACGGGTGTTCTAACTAAAACGTTTGCGATGAGTATTTTATATTTAAAAACCATTGACTTTTTTTAAAAAGAAAATCGTTTGATAAGTCTGTACATTAAGAGAGAGAAACGCAAGTTCGCTCAAACCATATCTTTCATTTAGCCATACTACAAATTTATATTCATATGATCGAGATACAATATTAAATCCAAGAAAAAAATATTTCCGGCGGCAGCGGAGGCGGCGTGCCGTGCCGTCGTTGTCGTTGTCGTCCTTCGGGACGCTGTTGTTGAAGTCTTCAATGTAGCACAAAATGGTCTTCACTTGTAAATCAAGCATCATGTCGTTGCGTGATTGATACGTCTCCAACGTATCTATAACTTTTTATTGTTCCATGCTGTTTTATTATCAATCTTGGATGTTTTATAATCATTTTATAGTCATTTTATATCATTTTTTGTACTAACCTATTGACATAGTGCTAAGTGCCACTTGCTATTTTTCCCTGTTTTTTACATCGCAGGAAATCGATATCAAACGAAGTCCAAATGCCACGAAACTTCACGATGATTTTTTATGGGCCAGATGAAAGGCAATGGGCCCTAGTTGCACCTGGGGGTGCCCCGAGGGGGGCACAACCCACTAGGGCGCGCCAGGAGGCCCAGGCGTGCCCTGGTGGATTGTGCCCACCTCGGGTGCCCCCCGGACTGCCTCTTTGCTCTATAAATACCACAATATTCCAGAAACCCTAGAACAAGCGTCGAAATATTCATCCAGCCGCCGCAGAGTCCATAACCACCAGATCCAATCTAGACACCATCACAGAGGGGTTCACCACTTCCATTGGTGCCTCTCCGATGATGCGTGAGTAGTTCTTTGTAGACCTTCGGGTCCGTAGTTAGTAGCTAGATGGCTTCCTCTGTCTCTCGCTGGATTCTCAATACAATGGTTTCTTGGAGATCCATATGATGTAACTCTTTTTGCGGTGTGTTTGTTGGGATCTGATGAACTTTGAGTTTATGATCAGTCATATATTTTTAGTGTTAAAAGGACCAGGAGTCCTAGAACTTGCTCTCAATGTGATGCTTTAGTCCTAGAACTTGAAATTTGACCCTACCCAGTCCTTGAACTTGCAGCAAATGTGCAAATTTGGTCCTGACAAATCACAGAGCGCCATGTGGACGCGTGGGTGCTGACCCGGTCAGCGCGCGGCATTTTGCAAAGAGGCCCCTGCCGTTGGTTCGAATCAACCCATAGGACACGAAAGCACCTGAATTAATTTTTTACGAGACCATGGTCTGCCCTCCGATCCAGACAGCCCCGCACTCACTCCCTCTCTGTTTTTGCTCTGCTCTGCTCTCTGCTCAAGCCCGCAGCTCGTCGCCGCCGTCCAGCAAGCCGCCCCAGCCATGGTTTCGTGTAGTGATTCCGGATCCAGCTCCTGCTTGTCAGGTGGCGACTTGGTCACCAGTCCGGTGAGATCCCCAGGCCCTCCCGCAAAGCGGCGTCAGCTGGAGGGGACGGGGTCATGAATCGATCCAATGCAAGCGTCCTCGGAGTCCAGCCTCGGAGCAAGAGCTGATCCGGGCGGTCCTGGCCAAGATGGGCCGCCTGGCTCCGTCTACTGTGGTGGCTGGTGCTGAGAGAGTTCCCTCTTTGATCTCCTAGAGTTTGGGCATTGTTGTTTGATGGAAGGCTTTACCCTGTTCATCGTCTGTTTTGCCAGCGCCCCGTCTTTGCTCAGCTGTGGATGGTTGAGCATCTTGGAACCTGAAGAGTAGCGACCTGAAGAAGGGTCAAACTTGCCCTTGCCTATGGCAGTTTACTATGTTGCTGTTTTCTGTCTAGTGTTGGATGCGTTATGAGTATGTTGTTGGTTACCATGGTTCTCTATCTACTATCTGAACTCAGAAATGATTTGGCTTCATTTGGGGGATAGGATTAATCTATGTCAGTACCTGAGATGTTTCTTGATAAACTATTTCTTTAAGGAATGTTTCATGAAAAACTTGTTGATGGGAATATGATTTCTTTCCTTGCGTGTTTGCATTGCGAGCCCAGGTGGTGATAGGTGAATCCTTGGTTTTTGTTAATGGGGATGTGATCTTCTCCATTCCGTAACTCTCTGTGATCCTGATCGGTTCTGCAATATTTAGTCAAAGAAATTTCAGACTGACTGCTATAGGATTTAGATTCAGTTACGTTAATCATCGATTTGTTTCTGGGTTAGTCTCTATTCTTATCAGATTCTCATGTTACAGAAAAATCTGCTCTATGAATTTAAATGCTACCATGAAATAATCTAGATGCAGATGGAAAGGAAGTATTCATATTTTGATAAAAAGAATGGTGGATCAGAAGTACAAAAGTGTGTGTCATACTGTAATCTATACCAGTGTGTGAGACAACAGTTAGGAGCTATCCATTTTATCATGTTAAAACAGTAGCAGTTACAAAACCATTCATTGTGGGATTATGAAAGATGATTAGGGGGTAGTAATCAGATTGTAGTTCTGCCAGAATAGAGGAAGAAATGTCATGGTTAGTGTATATATGATAGTGTCAGGGAAGGATATATATGCATCATGAATCAGGTTCAGGTCATTTAACCCTTGCAGGTCGTCACAAATGAAAACCTATCATATACATATTCAGTCAACTTTGTATAGAGTTGCATAGTTAGCTACACAAGCTCATTTCCTAGAACACTACCCGCTAGAGAAAAACCTGCTCTATGAATTAAAATGCCACCATGAAACAATCTAGATGCAGATAGGAAAGAAGAATTAGAAGTTCGATAAAAGGATAGGGGATCAGAAGCACCAAAGTAGTGCAGGAATAAATCTTTGGTCAAGTGGGTCATACTGTAATCTATTCCAGTGTGTGAGACAACAATTAGCACTGTAGCAGTTACAAAACCATTTAGTGTGGGATTATGCTCATGTCGGATTATGAAAGATGATTAGGGGGAAGTAGTCAGATTGTAATTCTAACAATAACAGAGGAAGAAATGTCATGGTTAGTGTACATTGTAGCAGCAAAGTACATAATGTTAGTGGAGGATATATATGCAACATGAATCAGGTTCAGGCCATTTAACCTTTGCATGTCGTCGCAAATGGAAACCTGTCATATACACATTCAGTAGAGTTTGTATAGGGTTGTATAGTTAGCTACACAAGCTCGTTCATGTAGGAATTTTTTTTAGAACAGCACCTGCTAGCTTATACACATGATTGTTGATTGAACAAATAAGCAAGCACGTATCTGAAAAATCTAGAGGATTTGCTAAAGAATTATTTCTGCTAGCATATCATATTTATTGATGTTTGCCTGAGTGAATATTTTGTTTGCATGTCTGTTTAACTAAAAGGGTGCATGATAAGGCAAGAGACGACAATGCTATCTCAGGATCAGAGAGCACGCGCTTAAGTTCAGGAAAAAGAATTAGAGACAGTTTGCATGTCTGCGCTTAAGCTACAGGAGTTCCTCCCCCTCAACAGAATAAATGAGGTTAATAAATTCAGGTGCTCCCGTGCTGGTAGTGCGGGTTGATTCGGAGCAACGCCAGGGGGCTCTTTGCAAAATGCGACGCGCTGACCGGGTGCACACCCACGCGTCCACATGGCAGGCTCTGATTCTCCAGGACTAGATTTGCACATCTTGAGCAAGTTCAGGGACTGGGTAGGGTCAAATTTCAAGTTGTAGGACTAAACTATCACATTGAGAGCAAGTTCAGGGACTCCTGGTGCTTTTAACTCATCTTTTTATATCCATGAAAAGTTATTTGAGTTTCTTTGATCTCTTATAGCCTCGTATTTCTTCTCCGATATTTGGGTTTTATTTGGCCAACTTTATCTATTTATCTTGCAATGGGAAGAGGTGCCCGATAGTGGGTTCGATCTTACCATACTAGATCCTAGTGGCAGAAGGGGAAACAACGCGTATGTATCGTTGCTACTAAGGATAAAAAGATGAGATCTATATCTACCACCATATAGATAAACGGATCTTGTTGACATCATATCATCGTTCTTATTACATTACTCCGTTTTTCCATAAACTTAATACACTAGATGCATGTTGGATAACGGTCGATGTGTGGAATAATAGTAGTAGATGCAGGCAGGAGTCGGTCTACTAATCTTGGACATGATGCCTATGTAATGATCATTGCCTAGATATCGTCATAATTATTTGAAGTTCTATCAATTGCCCTACAGTAATTTGTTTACCCACCGTTTGCTATTTTTCTCGAGAGAGGCCATTAGTGAAACCTACGGCCCCCGGGTCTTATTTCTCATATATTTGCCTTACGATCTACTTTTCCTTTGCATTTTTACTCGGATCTATTAAACCAAAAAATACAAAAAATACCTTGATGCACTTTATTTATTTGTGATCTATCATTTCAATCTATATAATTTATCTCACGTCCGCTTGCCAATTTCTGGCACCGTTACCCGAAAGGGATTGACAACCCCTTTAACACATCGGGTTGCGAGGTGTTGTTATTTGTGTGCAGGTGCTGTTTACGTTGTGTTGCTTGGTTCTCCTACTGGTTTGATACCTTGGTTTCATAACTGAGTTAAATACTCTACCGTTGCTGTGCTACATCATCCCTCCCTCTCCGGGGAAATACCGACGTAGTTCTAGCTACCATCAAGGAGAATTTCTGGCACCGTTGCCGGGGAAGATCTTCATCATAACCAGGTTCTAAATCACAAATCTCATCTCCTTCCAATTTACATTATTCTCCATTTGACTCTCGTTTTCCTCTCCCCCACTTCACAAAAATTTGCCGTTTTATTAGCCTCTCCTTTAACGTTCGCCGTTTTCTTGCCGGATCTGTTTTTGAGTGCAATCTTGTTGTGTGGTCATCATGACTCAAGAGAACACCAAGTTATGTGATTTCTCAAATAGCAACAACAATGATTTTATTGGCACTCCGCTTGCTCCTCCCTCCACTAGTGCGGAGACTTGTGATATTAATACCGCTTTGCTGAATCTTGTTATGAAAGACCAATTTTCCGGTACTCCTAATGAGGATGCCACGTCCCATGTTAATACCTTCGTGGAATTATGTTACATGCAAAAGAAAAAAGATGTGGACAATGATGTGGTCAAGATGAAATTACTTCCGTTCTCTTTGCGTGATTCTGCAAAAATTTGGTTCTCTTCTTTGCCTCGCAATAGTATCGATTCATGGAACAAGTGCAAAGATGCTTTTATCACTAAGTATTTTCCTCCCGCAAAAATTATTTCCCTTAGAACCCAGATCATGAATTTCAAGCAACTTGAACTTGAGCATGTTGCGCAATCTTGGGAAAGGATGAAAATGATAATTGCGCAACTCATGGGTTAAATCTTTGGATGATCATACAAATTTTTTATGCGGGATTGAAATTTTTTTGTTTCTCGTAATCTTTTAGATTCCGCCGCGGGTGGTACTTTTATGGAAATTACTTTGGGTGAATCCACCAAATTTCTTGATAATATCATGGAAAATTATTCACAGTGGCATACCGAAAGAGCTCCTACTAGTAAAAAAGTTAACTCGGTTGAAGAAATTTCTTCTTTGAGTGAAAAAGTTGATGCTCTTATGAAATTTGTTGCTAGTAGAAGTGCTCCTATTGATTTTAATGATATTCCTTTTTCTATTTTGATTGAGCAAAATAGTGATGCCATTGATGTGAATTTTATCTCTAGAAATAATTTCAACAACAATGCTTATAGAGGTAATTTTAATCCTAGGCCTTTTCCTAGTAATTCCTCTAATAATTATGGTAATTCCTATGGAAATCAATCTTATAATAATAATAGGAACCCCTCTGATCTTGAGAATATTATGAAAGAATTTATCAACACGCAAAAAGTTTTCAACACTTCGATGGAAGAAAAGTTGATGATTTGTCTAGAAGTGTTGATATAATTGCTCATGATGTGGAAAATCTCAATATGAAAATTTTTGTGCCTAAAGTAGATGAATCAATTAAGTCTGTTTATGTTTCTATGGATGAAAGTAAGAAAAGAACTGCTATGCTCAGAGCTAAAAGTGAATTTTTAGAGAAAGCTTTTTCTAGTGATTTTTCTTGCAAAAGTGATGAAGATCTTAAAATGATTGGTGTTTCTTCTATTGATTCCTTGTTTAGTAAAGTCAAGAAATATGAAAAAGGGACTGGAGAAGAGTCAACTTTAGGAAGAAGGCATCCCAATATTTCGGAGGGTGAAAATCTTGTTGAGAAAATTGATAAAAGTGGATTTGGAGAGGTCAAAAGTTTAGCTAGTGATGTGCCCACTCTTTTGGATTACAAAGACTTTAATTATGATAGTTGCTCTTTGATTGATTGTATTTCTTTGTTGCAATCCATGATAAATTCACCCCATGCTTATGAACAAAACAAAGCTTTTACTAAACATATTGTTGATGCTATGATGAAAGCTTTGGAAGAAAAGTTGGAATTAGAAGTTTCAATTCGTAGAAAATTGCATGATGAGTGGGAACCTACCATCAAAGTCAAGATTAAAAATTATGAGTGTTTTGCTTTGTGTGACTTGGGTGCTAGTGTTTCTACAATTCCGAAATCTTGATGTAATGTGCTTGGTCTTACTAATCTTGAAGAATGTTATTTGAATTTACACTTGGCGGATTCTACTATTAAAAAGCCTATGGGAAGAATTAATGATGTTCTTATTCTCACAAATAGAAATTATGTGCCCATAGATTTTATTGTTCTTGATATTGATTGCAATCCATCTTGTCCAATTATTCTAGGTAGACCATTTTTACGCACTATCGGTGTCGTGATTGATATGAAAGAAGGCAATATTAAGTTCCAATTTCCTTTGAGGAAAGGTATGGAACACTTTCCTAGAACTAGAATTAAGCCAACTTGTTAATCAATCATGAGGGCATCTTATGGATCTCGAACCAAAGATGACAAAACTTAGATCCTTGCTCTATGCCTAGCTAAGGGCGTAAAACTATAGCGCTTGTTGGGAGGCAACCCAATGAATAAAATTTATTTTTGCTTTTTGCTTTCTGTTCTTGAGTGTTAACACAATTCTGCTACTGTTATGATTGTGTTTTTTTATGTTTATTTAGTGTTTGTGCCAAGTAGAACCAATAGGATCTTCTTGGGTGATAGTTGTTTGATCTTGCTGAAAAAGACAGAAACTTTGTGCTCACGAAATTAATTCTCATTTTTATTCAGAAAGAGATTTTGCCCTGATTCATTTTTGCAGAAGATTAATATACAAATTTCCCTGGTCGTCCTATTTTGGTAGAATTTTTGTAGTTCTAGAAGTATTCGTTTAAATCAGATTGCTACAGACTGTTCTGTTTTGACTGATTCTGTTTTCTTTGTGTTGTGTGCTTATTTCGATGGCTCTATGGTTCTCTTTGATGAGTTTTTGCCATAGAAAAGTTGGAATAAAGTAGATCTAATAAAAAACAAAATATGAATTGGTTTGATACAACACTTATAGTAGTGGTTTATTTTCTTACACTAACGAGTCTGATGAAGGTTTTGTTGAGTTTTGTGTGATAGAAGTTTTCAAGTTTTGGGTTATCTTACGATGGGTGAAGTAAGGATGTAAGAGCCTAAGCTTGGGGATGCCCCGGCATCCCAAGCTATTATCCAAGAATGAGCAACCAACTAAGCTTGGGGATGTCCCCGAGTGGCATCCCCTCTTTCTTCCAACAACTATCGGTATTTTACTCGAGGCTATATTTTTATTCGTCACATGATATGTGTTTTGCTTGGAGCGTCTTGTGTGATATGTGTCTTTGCTTGTTTTATTTTGTGTTTTAAGTCATCAATCCTTGCTGGACACACCTTTTGAGAGAGCCAAAATTATTTCTTGACTTGTTAGAATTGCTCTCTATGCTTCACTTAAATCTTTTATGAGCTAGGACTTGCTCTAGTGCTTCACTTATATCTTTTTGAGCACGGTGTGCTTTGTTATTTTTGAAGAAATGCTCTCTTGCTTCACTTAAATTTATTTGAGAGTTAGTAAAATTTTAAAGAAATTCTCTCTTGCTTCACTTAAATTATTTTGAGAAAAAGAAAATTTGTTATGCTCATGATCTTCACTTATATTTGTTTGAGCTTATGAAAAGCAACACATGAAAATTAGTTCCAAAGTGATAGATATCCAAGAAGTATAAAAGATAAAAATTTCATGAAGAGCATTGGACAAAATAAACTTGATTCTTAGTAATAGTTTTGAGATATGATGATGTGATATGTGAGTTATGTTGATGAGTAATTGTGCTCTAGTAAGAATATTGGTGTTAAGGTTTGTGATTCCCTATGCATGCACGAAAGTCAATAATCATGCAATGAAAATTATATACTACTTGTGGTGCATTATTCGGTGTTAATTATGCTTAATGCTTGCTTATGAGATTATTCGTTTCTTGGTTGGTCGCTTCCCAATCTTTTGCTAGCCTTCATTTTGCACTAAGTATGACCTCTACTTGTGCATCCAAAATCCTTTAAACCAGTTTTGCCACATGAGTCCACTATATCTACCTATATGCGGTATTCTTTTGCCGTTCTAAGCAAATTTGCATGTGCCATCTCTACCTTTCAAAAATAAACTTCTCTTTTGTGTGTTTGTTTTGCTCGCGGAACGGTAACGGGTGGCTAATATTTTCCATGCTAGATGTGTTATTCTCAAGATGAGTGTTTATTCACTTGTCATTGCACGAGAGTAAGGCAAAGGTTTTAGGGATGCCCAGTCCCGAAATGCAAAAAAATATTTACTTTGTGTTGTCAAATAATAAATTCCTTGGAAAGTGTTGGTATGGAGGGCACCCGTGGATACGGTTAGCCATGGAAAGTGAAAGAATGGTGGAAAAAGGAATAAACTTTATTTTCTGTTTGGGAACCGCCTATGGCATATCTAGCATGGAAAGTGTTCGTAGCTCTGAGTCGTTTTTGTTGGTGGGATGGATACACCTCCCAAAATGTTTTTATCTCTAATTTTTCGCTTTGAGCTCTGGCACCTCTACAAATGTCTGCTTCCCTCTGCGAAGGGCCTTTCTTTTACTTTATGCAATTTTTATTTTGAAATTTGAGTCTCCATCTTCTCTCATAAAAAGCACCAACTAGGAGGCAATATGACCGTGCTCAAGTATTGGGTGTAGTTAATATTCGAGAGTGTTTCATGAATGGATCAATGTTTGAGCATGATGGGCTAGGGATAACCTATTTTTGCGTTGATATTTTGAAAGGCATGGTTGCTTGTTGATATGCTTGAGTATCAAAATTATTATGTCAAAACTAGACTATTGCTTTCAATCACATAAAAGTCCAAATGTCCATGCTATAAAGAAAAGAATATGTTATGACTTGATGAACATCACTCCACATCAAAAATTCTGTTTTTATCACTTACCTACTCGAGGACGAGTAGGAGTTAAGCTTGGGGATGTTGATACGTCTCCAACGTATCTATAATTTTTATTGTTCCATACCGTTTTATTATCAATCTGGGATGTTTTATAATCATTTATATCATTTTTTGGTACTAACCTATTGACATAGTGCCAAGTGCTAGTTGCTATTTTTTCCATGTTTTTTACATTGCAGGAAATCAATATCAAACGAAGTCCAAATGCCATGAAACTTCATGATGATTTTTTATGCGCCAGATGACAGGCAATGGGCCCTGGTTGCACCTGGGGGTGCCCTGAGGGGGGCACAACCCACCAGGGCGCGCCAGGAGGCCCAGGTGTGCCCTGGTGGGTTGTGCCCACCTCGGGTGCCCCCCGGACCGCCTCTTTGCTCTATAAATACCACAATATTCCAGAAACCCTAGAACAAGCGTCGAAATATTCATCCAGCCGCCGCAGAGTCTAGAACCACCAGATCCAATCTAGACACCATCACGGAGGGGTTCACCACTTCCATTGGTGCCTCTCCGATGATGCGTGAGTAGTTCTTTGTAGACCTTCGGGTCCGTAGTTAGTAGCTAGATGGCTTCCTCTCTCTCTCTCTCTCGCTGGATTCTCAATACAATGGTCTCTTGGAGATCCATATGATGTAACTCTTTTTGCGGTGTGTTTGTTGGGATCTGATGAACTTTGAGTTTATGATCAGTCATATCTTTTTATATCCATGAAAGTTATTTGAGTTTCTTTGATCTCTTATATGCATGATCACTATAGCCTCGTATTTCTTCTCTGATATTTGGGTTTTGTTTGGCCAACTTGACCTATTTATCTTGCAATGCGAAGAGGTGCCCAGTAGTGGGTTCGATCTTACGGTGCTCGATCCTAGTGATAGAAGGGGAAACGACGCGTACGTATCGTTGCTACTAAGGATAAAAAGACAAGATCTATATCTATCGCCATATAGATAAACGGATCTTGTCTACATCATGGCATCGTTCTTATTGCATTACTCCGTTTTTCCATGAACTTAATGCACTAGATGCATGCTGGATAGCTGTCGATGTGTGGAGTAATAGTAGTAGATGCAGGTAGGAGTCGGTCTACTAATCTTGGACGTGATGCCAATGTAATGATCATTGCCTGGATATCGTCATAATTATTTGAAGTTCTATAAATTGCCCAACACTAATTTGTTTATCCACCGTTTGCTATTTTTCTCGAGAGAAGCCACTAGTGAGACCTACGGCCCCCGGGTCTTATTTCTCATATATTTGCCTTGCGATCTACTTTTCCTTTGCATTTTTATTCAGATCTATTAAACCAAAAAATTCAAAAATACCTTGCTGCACTTTATTTATTTGCGATCTATTATTCCAATCTATTACAGTGTATCTCACGTCCGCTTGCCAATTTCTGGCGCCATTACCCGAAAGGGATTGACAACCCTTTAACACGTCGGGTTGTGAGGTGTTGTTATTTGTGTGCAGGTGTTGTTTACGTTGTGTTGCTTGGTTCTCCTACTGGTTCGATACCTTGGTTTCATAACTGAGGGAAATACTCTACCGTCGCTGTGCTACATTATCCCTCCCTCTCCGGGGAAATACCGACGTAGTTCTAGCTACCATCAGCGATCGACGGGCGGGGCGCGGGAGGACAGCAGCGGATGGCGCTGAGAGGTAGCGGTCGACGGCGGCGTCCCATGCCGCTGAGCGGGGCGCACGCACGGGCACGGGCGCGGTGGGTGCAGCCAAACGCACGGGGACCAGCACCACGGTGGGTGGAGGGGCGCGCGTGGGCACGGGCGCTGGCGGTGGCATGTACACGAGCTCGCGCGGGTCCGCGGAGACCTCGCTGACGCCCGCGGCTTCCAGCTCTACGATAGTGCTCGACGACCAGCCCATCAATGCTACGGGGATGGTCGCTAGCGCGGGGGCGGGGATGGGAGCGGGGGCAGCAACCACCACACCAGCTCGTTCTGGGCCATGTTCATGAGGCCCCATTACTCCTTATTTTCTATCTCCTCCGGCTTGGAGTCGACTTCACCAAACTCGAAGACTAGTGGCAGATGATCCTTCTGCGCCATGGCATTGGTGGAGGTCTGTGGGAGGGAGGGGAATGGGAGGCGAACAGTAAGGCCGCCCGTATTAAGCAGCGACTCGGGCGCCATTAATGGAGAGGAAGGCGGGCGGCCATGGAAGTGAAAGGGCTCGCTTCCCAGTGAGCATGCGCAGCATACAACTCGCATGCTTCCCGGTGAGCCTGCGCATTGGAGGACAGCTTGCACGCCTCTCGGTCAACCTAGGCACCGGACTACGCTCGCACACCTCCCGTTCAGTCCAGTAGTTGTCCGCACGGCACCTCCTATAGCCATTAAAACGAAGACACGTGGCATCATGTGAATGGTTAACATAACGCACCCGATTTGAATTATACAAACGTTTGCGATGTTAGAGTGGCAGCTATTTGTTTTCAAAATGCCTTTCTTGGCTGTTATTCGAGTGCGCCTTCGCTCAAAATGGACATGAAAAAGACCACATAATGTCGGGTGCCATTCCATGATAGCATACCAAGTTTCATGAATTTCAGACGAGTTTTGGATTTGCTAGAATTTAAAAACAAAGTATCTCAACATTTGGCCGGCAATCAACGGTGCCCTGTTGTTTGAAATTCATTCCCATTTCTTGCATGGGACCTAAGCATGCACCCAAGGACAAAGATTTAATTTTTCAACCAAGTTATATGCACTAGAGCATGTGCATGTAGTTCAAATTTGAATTATGCATATAAAATGCCTAGAAAACCCAGTTAGTGTATAAAAATGTCCAAACGAACCCCGAAAAATTCTAAAATTTCACAGAACACTCTTGTTGTTCTATATTGACACTAGAATTTTTTTGAAAGAAATAAGAGGCAGCGGATATCGTTTCATCCCCAAAGGTGGCACGTTCCCTACTGAAACCATCAGGTTTGTTGTGAGAAGCTCTAGTTTGTGAGAAACTTATACCCAAACCTGCCCCAAATAGGACAAAGATTTTACCACGGCATGTTGATGCCGCTCCATGATAGCATACCAAGTTTCATGAATTTCAGACGAGTTTTGGATTTACTAGAATTTAAAAACCAGGTATCACAATGTTTGCAGCCGAGTGACGATGGCAGGGTGTTTGGCATTCATACCCATTTCTTGCATGGGACCTAAGCATGCAACCAAGGACACATATTTGAATTTTCAACCAATTTATATGCATTAGATCATGTGCATGTAGTTCAAATTCGAATTATGCACATAAATGAATTGAAAACTCAACTAATGCATAAAAATGCCCAAACGAACCCCGAAAAATCCCAAAATTCGACACAACACTCCTGTTGTTCTATGTTGACAAGAGAAATTTTCTAAAGCAATAAGAGGCAATGGATATCATTTCATCCCCAAAGGTGGGACATTCCCTACCGAAACCATCATGCTTGTGGTGAGAAGCTCTGGTTTGTGAGAAGCATATACGCAAACCTGCCCCAAATGGGATAATTTTTTTACCACGACATATCGATGCCGCTCCATGATAGCATGCCAAGTTTCATGAATTTCAGACGAGTTTTGGATTTACTAGAATTTAAAAACCAGGTATCTCAATTTTGCCGCCGAGTGACGGTGGCAGGGTGTTTGACATTCATTCCCATTTCTTGCATGGGACCTAAACATGCAACCAAGGACACAGATTTGAATTTTCAACCAATTTATATGCATTATAGCATGTGCATGTAGTTCAAATTCAAATTATGCACATAAATGCATTGTAAACTCAATTAATGAATAAAAATGTCCAAACAAACCCCGAAAAATCCCAAAAATTTACACAACACTATTGTTCTATGTTGACACGAGAATTTTTTTAAAGAAATAAGAGGCAATGGATATCGTTTCGTCCCCAAAGGTGGGACGTTCCCTACCAAAACCACTAGGCTTGTTGTGAGAAGCTCTGGTTTGTGAGAAGCATATCCCCAAACCTGCCCCAAATGGGACAAAAAATTTACCACGACATGTTGATGCCGCTCCATGATAGCATGCCAAGTTTCACGAATTTTAGACGAGCTTTGGATTTACTAGAATTTAAAAACCAGGTATCTCAATGTTTGTGGCCGAGTGACGGTGGCAGGGTGTTTGACATTCATCCCCATTTCTTGCATGGGACCTAAGCATGCAACCAAGGACACATATTTGAATTTTGAACTAATTTATATGCATTAGAGCATGTGCTTGTAGTTCAAATTTGAATTATGCTCATGAATGCATAGAAAACTCAGTTAATGTATAAAAATGTCCAAGCGAACCCTGAAAAATCCCAAAAATTGACACAACACTCGTGTTGTTCTATGTTGACACGAGAAACATTTTGAAAGTAAGAAGAGGCAACACATATCGTTTCGTCCCCCAAGGTGGCATGTACCCTACCGAAACCATCAGGCTTGTTGTGAGAGAAGCTCTGGTTTGCGAGAAGCTTATACCCACACCTACCCCAAATGGGACAATATTTTTACCACGGCATGTCGCTGCCATTCCATGATATCATGTCAAGTTTCATGAATTTCAGACGAGTTTTCGATTTACTAGAGTTACAAAAGCAAGTACCTCAACATTTGCCGGAGAGCCACGGTGCCGTGGTGTTCGAAATTCATCCCCATTTCTTGCATGGGACATAAGAAGAAACTCATGGACACATATATTCTTTTACAACCCATGTTGGGCACCGGAGCATGTGCATGTGCTTTAATTTTGAATTGTGCACCTGAAATGGCTAGAAAACCAGTTTAATGTATAAAATTTCCTAATGAACGCTGAATAATTCCAATTTTTTATGACAAACATATAGTTGCATGTTCACTGCAGATAAAAGGTCTAGCAATTCAAACACCGTCCATTGCCGCTGTGACCCCATTATGTAATTCAAATCAAGATGAAAAATCAAGTAGATCCCACACACTTTATTATCACCAACCGTGTGAGATGCAGTACATAATATCGTAGAGCACCGTCGGTGTATAGTACGCCTATGGCTTATGTGAGAAGGTGCGTCAGCTACAGTCCACAGCCGGTGTGTCAAGCACACTAGCTCGCTCCCCAAATATCATTTTGCTATTCAATCATCACTGATGAAAGATGGGGACATGGACCCGCGTCATGAGGGCAACTTCGGTGGCCCACTCCGGCGAGAGCGCGGCCGCAGCCTCCATGCGCGTGCTAACAAGGCGCATGAGCGCGGCCGCAATCTACGACCGAGCGGCCAAGGCAGCCCAAACGGCCGCTGTTGGTTCTCAGGTGGTGGCAGCAACATCTGCCTCGGGGATAGCAACTGGCGAGAGCGGCACAATAGCTGTCCTGATGGAGGCCGCCCACGACCATGTCGAGGCCGCCCACGCCCAGCTCGTGGCGGTCACCACACAAATCGGACGAAGCTTCTCCGACAATGGTCGGCAACCCATGGCCGAAGAGTTGCCAATCGCCGAGAGTGTTCGAGCAGCCGTTCGTTCCTCCGCTGCATACCTTGCGATGATGGAGCCCGTCCAAGCCCAGATCGCAGCCGCCCACACCCAGCTCGTGGCGGCCTTTTCCAAAGAGATGGCGGACATGGATGACGAGATGCTTGCCGAGTATGGTGTCATGGACGCCATGGAGCCCCTTCCCTAGGAGACAGTCGGGCACAAGATGGACATGGAGGAGGCAACGAAGATCGACGAGCACCAGCCGTAGTAGTACTCTTTGTTTTGTTTAATTAAGAGAACCGGTCTTTAATTTGTTAGATTAATGTTTAGGCTAGCTAGCTTTGTTTAATTGCTGAACTTGCTCGATTAAGAAGTGTGGGTGTGCTGTGTATGCAAATTTTGCAATGACGTGGATGACCACTGCAACCAGGGAAATTGGAACCTAAATTTTTGATGTTCAAACTCATCACACACGGGTTAAGCTATCTAAATCGTTTTTGATGTTCACATATCATACACAGTTCTGAATAAGGGACCGTGTCTGATGACAATTTACGCGCCAGTTTTTTCGCTAATCTGATTCAAAATTTCCGGCTTCCGCGGAGCAGCGCCGCCACCTCACTGGCGACCCTCCTTCACGCTACCCGGCCTCGTCTATCCAGGGAGGTAATCAACACCCGACCCCCATCCTCCTCCTCCTTCCACATCCAACATGCCCGACCGCCGGTGCAACCTTCGACCCAAATCACCGACCCCTAGCTCCATGAAATAAGCGCTGCCCTAAGCCATGGTGCACGCAGTATAGCCAGGAGATCAAGGAGCATTTGGCAGCGGAGAAGCAAATCGTGGCCGCATGCGCGGATGAGGTCACGATGGCTGCCATTTGTGCCGACCCCCAATCTTGGAGGAGCACCTTGCCATTTGCTAGCTACACCAGTTAAGCATGCTTGGTTTATGCGTTGCGTATGCTGCTCCTGCCTTTCCTTAACAAATTCTAGTGAATTGTGCTATCTAATTTTACCATGCAATCTGTTGCTCTAGTGTATATGTTCTATATGTCGTGTAGTGTGGTGCTCACTTATTAACTGTTTGGTTAATTAGTTGTCGTCTTCAGTTAACTACTTGGTTCAATTCTGCAAATGTGATGTTTAATTCTTCAGGCTGCAATTTTGTATTGTCTCCCATGTGAGAAATAAATCGAATTTATCTTTACAAAATACATGAGAAACCAATACAATTGCTATATTTCCAAGTTGTCAAGCATGCTTGGTTTGGTTATACATTGTGCAATGTGGTGCTCAGTTAACGTTTGGTTCATTTGTGTTGTGGTGTTTAGTTAACTGTTTGGTTCAATTCTGCAATGCGATGTTCAATAGTTGTGGGTGCATTATGTTGTTCTATACCATGTGAGAAGTAAATCGAATTTGGCTGTACTAAATACTTGAGAAACAAATAAAATTGCTATATTTCCAAGTTGTTAAGCATGCTTGGATTGGTTAACTGTCTGATCTTCTATTGGGAGTATGTTATATTGTGCAATGTGGTGCTTAGTTAACGTTTGGTTCATTTGTTGTGGTGTTTAGTTAGCTGTTTGGTTCAATTCTACAATGCGATGTTCAATTGTTGTGGGTGCATTCTATTATTGTATACCATGTGAGGAATAAATTGAATTTGGCTGTAGTAAATACATGTGAAACAAATACAATTGCTATATTTCCAAGTTGTTAAGCATGCTTGGTTTGGTTAACTGTCTGATCTTCTATTAGGAGTATGTTATATTGTGCAATGTGGTGCTCAGTTAATGTTTGGTTCATTTGTTGTGGTGTTTAGTCAACTGCTTGCTTCAATTCTGCAATGCGATGTCCAATTGTTAATATTTCCAAGTATTGTTGTGCATGTGAGGAATAAATCAAATTTGTCCGCACGTAATACATCAGAAACATATACAAGTGCTATATTTCCTAGTTCTTAATCATGCTTGGTTTGGATAAATGGGTTTTCCATGTGGCCTGAATTAATCTGATGAATCTGCAATGTGCTTATTTTTCATCAACATATTTTACTGATAGCATGCGAACCCTTACTTAACCTGATGACTAACTACCTTATATGTGTTTCAGGGAAACAATGGGAAGCACTAAGGTTTACAATCAAGGTTAGCACATGCATGGCCCGTTGTGTAATATCATATTATTGTGCAATCGCAGGAACCATTCTAATATTTAGGGTTTTAAAAATTTGGTCTAGCACATATAGGTCCTGCTGTCAAAGGTTTTGACCCACTGTTTGACCCTTTTGCATATGGGGAAATGAGTTGTCCATGAATATCAATCAAGTCAAGAAACTCAGGAAGATTGTTAGGATAAAGAAATTAGCGACAAAAAACAACAAGATTTTTGTCTGCACAATGAAGAAGACATCAATTCACTACAAGATGGTACTAACTATTATACATTGCCTTTTTTATTCCTTTGCCCCATTTCCAATATAGAGAATATATTTATGCACATCCTTGTTTTCAGGCCTTTCCAACGCAGTTCATTATTGATTACCTCCCAAACCACCTCTATGGTCAGGAGGCGAGGAAGGTTTTCATACAACAACCACGGTTCAATATTGAAGTGTTCCTGAAGAAGATGAAGGACGGACGGTAAATCATCCACAGACACTGGCCTAAAGTTGCAAAGACTTTCAACATGAATGAAGGCTCAATATTCGCCTTCTGCTTCAGCAGTTTTCCAGATGAGATGCATCTGTCTATCTACCGTCTATGGTGCTAATTTCAAAAGGTTCTACATGTTGCATGTGAAACTTGGTGCTGGTGCAGTTGTGTAATGGGGTAGCTGAGTGCTGAAGCTAGATCATGTTGTACTCTGATGTATTTCAATTATGAAATCATGCTTCCTTAATATGGAAATGAAATATATTATGTGCTTAATATGAATGTCAATTAGATTTATAAATGGATTATTAATAATAGGGCAATTAGCCTGCTAATGGCAAATTCGCCTGCTAATCGGGTTTTGCTATTGCAAACGGTTATTGAGAAAATACCGTGGGCGATGACCTCAGGAAACGCACACAGTTTCTAGGAATAAACCGTGTTGGATCAATGAACAATCACACACGACCTTCTCTGTGTCGTGTGGGAAGGACCCCCCTATCGCCCACACTCACTTGGCGATGGTTCCAAATGTCATCGCAGAAAGGGGTTAAAAACTGTTTGTATAGCACCTCGCTCTACAGTGATTTTCCGAAGAAACAATTTCAAGTGAATGGTATTAATATTATTGAAAAGACTCTGATAATTACTATTGGAAGTTTTCAACTCCCTCTACCTACTGCCAAAAAGAAATATGGAACACTTATTGTTTAGGAGATTGATGTCTACTACACAACCTTCTTCTTGTAGACGTTGTTGACCTCCAAGTGCAGAGGTTTGTAGGACAGTAGCAAATTTCCCTCAAGTGGATGACCTAAGGTTTATCAATCCGTGGGAGGCGTAGGATGAAGATGGTCTCTCTCAAACAACCCTGCAACCAAATAACAAAGAGTCTCTTGTGTCCCCAACACACCAAATACAATGGTAAATTGTATAGGTGCACTAGTTCGGCGAAGAGATGGTGATACAAGTGCAATATGGATGGTAGATAAAGGTTTTTGTAATATGAAAATATATAAACAGCAAGGTAGATAATGATAAAAGTGAGCGTAAACGGTATTGCAATGCTAGGAAACAAGGCCTAGGGTTCATAATTTCACTAGTGCAAATTCTCTCAACAGTAATAACATAATTGGATCATATAACTATCCCTCAACGTGCAACAAAGAGTCACTCCAAGGTCACTAATAGCGGAGAACAAACGAAGAGATTATGGTAGGGTACGAAACCACCTCAAAGTTATTCTTTCTGATCCATCTATTCAAGAGTTTGTACTAGAATAACACCTTAAGACACAAATCAACCAAAACCCTAATGTCACCTAGATACTCCAATGTCACCTCAAGTATCCGTGGGTATGATTATACGATATGCATCACACAATGTCAGATTCACCTATTCAAACCAACACAAAGTACTTCAAAGACTGCTCCAAAGTTTCTACCGGAGAGTCAAGACGAAAACATGTGCCAACCCCTATGCCTAAGTTCACAAGGTCACGGAACCCGCAAGTTGATCACCAAAACATACATCAAGTGAATCAATATAATACCCAATTGTCACCACGGGTATCCCACGCAAGACATACATCAAGTGTTCTCAAATCCTTAAAGACTCAAGCTGATAAGATAACTTCAAAGGGAAAACTCAATCCATTACAAGAGATAGAGGGGGAGAAACATCATAAGATCAAACTATAATAGCAAACCTCGCGATACATAAAGATCATACCACCTCAAGAACACGAGAGAGAGAGAGATCAAACACATAGCTACTGGTACATATCCTCAGCCCAGAGGGTGAACTACTCCCTCCTCGTCATGGAGAGCGCCGGGATGATGAAGATAGCCATCGGAGAGGGATTCCCCCCTCCAGCAGGGTGCCGGAACGGGTCTAGATTGGTTTTCGGTGGCTACAGAGGCTTGCGGCGGCGGAACTCCTGATCTAGGTTATGTTCTGGGGGTTTCTGTATATATAAGAGGTTTTGGCGTCGGGAACAAGTCAGGGGGTCCCCGAGGCGGCCACGAGGCAGGGGGCGCGCCCAGGGGGTAGGGCGCGCCCCCCACCCACGTGGGTGCCTCGTGGCTCTTCTGGCCCATCTCCAATGCTCAGTGGGCTTCTTCTTGTCCAAAAATAATCTCCGTGAAATTTCAGGTTAATTGGACTCCGTTTGGTTTTCCTTTTCTGCAATACTCAAAACAAGGAAAAACAGAAACTGACACTGGGCTCTAGGTTAATAGGTTAGTCCCAAAAATCATATAAAATAGCATATGAAGGCATATAAAATATCCTAGATGGATAATATAATAGCATGGAACAATCAAAAATTATAGATACGTTGGAGACGTATAAGCATCCCGAAGCTTAATTCATGCTCGTCCTCGAGTAGGTAAATGATAAAAACAAATTTTTTGATGTGGAATGCTACCTAACATATTTATCAATGTAATCTTATTTATTGTGGTAAGAATATTCAGATCCATAAGATTCAAGACAAAAGTTTAATATCGACATAAAAATAATAATACTTCAAGCATACTAACAAAGCAATCATGTCTTCTCAAAATAACATGGCCAAAGCAAGCTATCCCTAAAAAATCATATAGTCTGGCTATGCTCTATCTTCATCACACAAAATATTTAAATCATGCACAACCCCGATGACAAGCCAAGCAATTGTTTCATACTTTTGATGTTCTCAAACTTTTTCAATCTTCACGCAATACATGAGTGTGAGCCATGGAGATAGCACTATAGGTGGAATAGAATGGTGGTTGTGCAGAAGACAAAAAGGAGAAGATAGTCTCACATCAACTAGGCGTATCAACGGGCTATGAAGATGCCCATCAATAGATATCAATGTGAGTGAGTAGGGATTGCCATGCAATGGATGCACTAGAGCTATAAGTGTATGAAAGCTCAACAAAAGAAACTAAGTGGGTGTGCATCCAACTTGCTTGCTCACAAAGACCTAGGGCAATTTGAGGAAGCCCATCATTGGAATATGCAAGCCAAGTTCTATAATGAAATATTCCCACTAGTATATGAAAGTGACAACATAGGAGACTCTCTATCATGAAGATCATGGTGCTACTTTGAAGCACAAGTGTGGTAAAAGGATAGTAGCACTGCCCCTTCTCTCTTTTTCTCTCATCATTTTTTTGGGCCTTCTCTCCTTTTTTATGGCCTCTTTTTTCTTCTTATTTTATTTGGGCTTCTTTGGCCTCTTTTATTTATTTTTTCGTTGGAGTCTCATCCCGACTTGTGAGGGAATCATAGTCTCCATCATCCTTTCCACACTTGGGACAATGCTCTAATAATGATGATCATCACACTTTTATTTACTTACAACTCAAGAATTACAACTCAATACTTAGAACAAAAATATGACTCTATGTGAGTGCCTCCAGCGGTGTACCGGGATGTGCAATGAATCAAGAGTGACATATATGAAAATCATGAACGGTGGCTTTGCCACAAATATGATGTCAACTACATGATCATGCAAAGCAATATGACAATGATGGAGCGTGTCATAATAAACCGAATGGTGGAAAGTTGCATGGCAATATATCTCGGAAGGGCTATGGAAATGCCGTGATAGGTAGGTATGGTGGCTGTTTTGAGGAAGATATATGGTGGGTGTATGATACAGGCGAAATATGCGCGGTATTAGAGAGGCTAGCAATGGTGGAAGGGTGAGAGTGCGTATAATCCATGGACTCAACATTAGTCATAAAGAACTCACATAATTATTGCAAAAATCTATTAATTATCGAAACGAAGTACTACGTGCATACTCCTAGGGGGATAGATTGGTAGGAAAAGACCATCGCTTGTCCCCGACCACCACTCATAAGGAAGACAATCAAAAAATAAATCATGCTCCGACTTCATCACATAAGGGTTCACCATACGTGCATGCTACGGGAATCACAAACTTTAACACAAGTATATCTCAAATTCACAATTACTCAACTAGCATGACTCTAATATCACCATCTTCATATCTCAAAACAATCACAAGGAATCAAACTTCTCATAGTATTCAATGCACTTTATATGAAAGTTTTTATTATACCCATCTTGGATGCCTATCATATTGGGACTAGTTTTATAACCCAAGCAAATTACCATGTTGTTCTAAAAGACTCTCAAAATAATATAAGTGAAGCATGAGAGTTCATCTATTTCTTCAAAATAAAACTACCATCGTGCTCTAAAAGATATAAGTGAAGCACTAGAGCAAACGGCAAATTACTCCGAAAGATATAAGTGAAGATCAATGTGTAGTTGAATAATTATGTAACTATGTGAAGACTCTCTAACATTTAAGAATTACAGATCTTGGTATTTTATTCAAACAGCAAGCAAAAGAAATGAAAATAAAATGACGCTCCAAGCAAAACACATATCATGTGGTGAATAAAAATATAGCTCCAAGTAAAGTTACCGATGAACGAAGACGAAAGAGGGGATGCCTTCCGGGGCATCCCCAAGCTTAGGATCTTGGTTGTCCTTGAATATTACTTTGGGGTTACTTGGGCATCCCCAATCTTAGGGTCTTGCCACTCCTTATTCCATAGTCCATCGAATCTTTACCCAAAACTTGAAAACTTCACAACACAAAACTTAACAGAAAACTCGTAAGCTCCGTTAGTATAAGAAAATAAAACCACCACTTAGGTACTGTTGTGAACTCATTATAAATTCATATTGGTGTAATATCTACTGTATTCCAACTTCTGTATGGTTCATACCCTCCGATACTACTCATAGATTCATCAAAATAAGCAAACAACACAATGAAAACAGAATCTGTCAAAAACAGAACAGCCTGTAGTAATCTGTATAAAACGTATACTTATGGAACTCCAAAAATTCTGAAATAAATTGGTGGACCTGAGTAATTTGTCTATTAATCATCTTCAAAAAGAATCAACCTAAAATCACTCTCCAGTAAAAAAATGGCAGCTAATCTCATGAGCGCTAAAGTTTCTGTTTTTTACAGCAGGATCATAAAGACTTCACCTAAGTCTTCCCAAAGGTTCTACTTGGCACAAACACTAGTTAAAACATAAAACCACATCTAAACATAGGCTAGATGAATTATTTATTACTAAACAGGAGCAAAAGCAAAGAACAAAAACAAAATTGGGTTGCCTCCCAACAAGCGCTAACGTTTAACGCCCCTAGCTAGGCATAATGATTTCAATGATGCTCACATAAAAGATTGAAACATAAAGAGAGCATCATGAAGAATATGACTAGCACATTTAAGTCTAACCCACTTCCTATGCATAGGGATTTTGTGATCAAACAACTTATGGGAACAATTATCAACTAGCATAGGAAGGCAAAACAAGCATAACTTGAAGATTTTCAACACATAGAGAGGAAACTTGATATTGTTGCAATTCCTACAAGCATATATTCCTCCCTCATAATAATTTTCAGTAGCATCATGAATGAATTCAACAATATAACCATCACATAAAGCATTCTTTTCATGATCTACAAGCATAGAAATTTTATCACTCTCCACATAAGAAAAATTCTTCTCATTCGGAATAGTGGGAGTATCATAAGAGACTCGAATACTATAAATTGTTTCCACA
This sequence comes from Triticum aestivum, assembly GCF_018294505.1. Taxonomy (NCBI): domain Eukaryota; kingdom Viridiplantae; phylum Streptophyta; class Magnoliopsida; order Poales; family Poaceae; genus Triticum; species Triticum aestivum. The sequence goes on from NC_057814.1 coordinate 218,426,073, forward strand.
TTAAGGAGTAATGTTCAGAAAAAGGGTAATCATAATCATGGCAAGTTTTATAAATATAATCATCACTGATTTTTATAGCATAAGTGTCATCACATTAATCATCATAAATAGGAGGCATGCTATCATCATAATAAATTTGCATATCAAAACTTGGGAGGCTAGAAATATCATCTTCATTAAACATAGCATCCCCAAGCTTGGTACAAACATTAATTGCAGCAAATAAATTCTCAAACATGTCATTCTCATCAAACATAGCATCCCCAAGCTTGGGCCTTTTCATATCATAAGCATAATCACTCTCATCATTAATAGTATGGATAGCACAAATATTATAGCAACTATTATCATCACAATGAGTAGTAGGAGCAACATCATTTGAGGGGGATTCGTTTTTACCTTTGCTTATCCGTCTTTTCTTTTTCTTCTTCGCGTCATGTATGGGGTTAATCCTCTTTCTAGAGCTCCTTATTAATGATATTGGTTGAATAGAAGGCTCCTCCTCGTTACCTGATTCATCATAAGAAATAATAGGAGAATATTGGGAAGTCTCTTCCCTTTCATTAGCATTCTCTTCATCTTCTATTTGTTTGTTTTCTTTATGTAATTGGCAATATAAGGATTTTCAATGCAATTCACCGCACAATACATATAAATTTCCACTAGATCAAAATCAAGAACTTTATCAAGGACAAATTCTGGCATATCCTTAGTTATACGTTCATTTCTTCACAACCCACAAAATCAAACTAAGTTCATTATGATGCGCAAGGGAAATCAAGTCATCGCAATTCTTGGACACGATACGATCATGAAACAATTTGCATTGGATATTTAAATGACCACATTCATTGCAAAGTTCACAAGGATGACTATGAAAATTTAAATTTTCAGCACAAACATCTAGCCATTCTTGCAACCATTTGGTTTCTAAATACTTATGCCTCTTGCAAAATCTATCTTCCCTATTTGGTGTGTACTTGCAAACTCGATGCACTCCACAAAAATTGACATGCTTATAAGAGACATTTTCATCATGACTAGTGCAATCATCATTAGTACTATGGATATTCAAAGAGTTCGTACTAACAACATTGCACTCATGCTCGTCATTCAAAGATTTAGTGGCAAACATTCTAATGCATGCTTCCTCTAGCAATTGAGCACAATTATCGGAATCCTTATTTTCATGAAAGATATTAAAAAGATGAAGCATATGAGGCACCCTCAATTCCATTTTTTTGTAGTTTTCTTTTATAAACTAAACTAGTGATAAAACAAGAAACTAAAATATTCGATTGCAAGATCAAAAGATATACCTTCAAGCACTCACCTCCCCGGCAACAGCGCCAGAAACTGCTTGATGTCTACTACACAACCTTCTTTTTGTAGACGTTGTTGGGCCTCCAAGTGCAGAGGTTTGTAGGACAGTAGAAAATTTCCCTCAAGTGGATGACCTAAGGTTTATCAATCTGTGGGAGGCGTAGGATGAAGATGGTCTCTCTGAAACAACCCTGCAACCAAATAACAAAGAGTCTCTTGTGTCCCCCACACACCCAATACAATGGTAAATTGTATAGGTGCAATAGTTCGGCAAAGAGATGGTGATACAAGTGCAATACGGATGGTAGATAAAGGTTTTTGTAATATGAAAATATAAAAACAGCAAGGTAGCTAATGATAAAAGTGAGCGTAAACGGTATTGCAATGCTAGGAAACAAGGCCTAGTGTTCATACTTTCAGTAGTGCAAGTTCTCTCAACAATAATAACATAATTGGATCATATAACTATCCCTCAACATGCAACAACGAGTCACTCCAAGGTCACTAATAGCGAAGAACAAACGAAGAGATTATGGTAGGGTACGAAACCACCTCAAATTCACACCCACCTGGCGCGCCTTGGTGGGTAGTGGGCCCCACAAATACCCCCTCACTCTCTCCCTTAACCGACGTGGTCGGTGCAACAAACCCTGGGTCTATTGCCCAGACTGTGCACAGGCACGGGAACAAGATTGAAGCACTAGCCCAGATCAGAGTGCAAGAACCCCAGAGATTTGGAGGACCAACATGCAGATTAGAAGGACTAAGATCGAACCAGAGAAGCAGGATATCATCAAGAGAAAAGCCTCCCTTGCCGGGCAGGCGAGCCCGACAGGGGGCAAAGCCACCCCCAGAAACGGACAACCAAAGGGCCCCGGCAGGGCCTGCCGGGGCTCACAGAGGAAAAACCACTTCACCAACCACTCTACCATGACCCGTGTCGTCAATCAGTGCGGTGTCAAGCCGCAAAGTGATTAACTGGCAGCCATTCGCCACATGGCAGCCATTTTCTACAGGAGAAACCCATAGACGACACCCGTCCAGCGACGTGTCAAGCGAGCAGGTGCGGAGCTGGCAAGATAGCCTGGCAAGCTTTGCCGGGCAACCAATGATGTGACATTGAGCGATGCATTTAATGCGCCCTGTCAGCCCGCAGAGTTAGGTATGATAGCACTGTTTGCTATGTTATCGGTGCATAATGACTACTTTGCCACTGTGGTAACCCCTTGATCTATAAAAGGAGGCCCATGGCAACCGTAGAAGGGGTTAGAAGGTTGGATTACGCACACCCCCATACGCGCGTAGTCGCTACTGCCCTGAGGCAACCCCTGCCGGGCAAGTGTACTACGCTCCGCCACCACCTTTCCACCATCAATCCACCAAAGCAGGAGTAGGGTTTTACGCCTCGTGGCGGCCCGAACCTGGGTAAAATTGCCTGTGTGATCTCTGTCGTGCTGCCCCACGCTTATCTGCTCTTTGTGCAACGTGTCGCCCCCCTGCCGAACCAGCAAGGGGCCTCTTGGTCCCATAGGTGGCCGTGGTTTCCCGTGACATCTTTGGCGCGCCAGGTAGGGGGTTCGCTTGCACGAACCTGTAGGCGTGTGCAGCGCGTCATCTTCATCACCATATTCATCATCGACGACGTCATCGACTAACAACAAGAAATCTGGTCCTTCGGCTCACCCATCAACCTCGAAGGCTCCGCTGCTCGCGGCCTCCAACACTGCGGGGGGTGCGGAGACATGCGAGGACGCCGACGCTGCTGGGGACATGGTCGGAGGAGGCGGAACCGTCACCACTTCCCCCGAGTCCGACGCAGGAGCTGGAGGCATCGAAGGAGAGCAGCATCAGCAACACCCCGACAGCCATGCTCCACACGGTACGGGCGAAAGGGTTACTGCATATGCGCCCCTTTCCCCCAGCGACGGGCACAGCCACAGCAACGGCACGCAGACCGGGGTGAATCGCCGCCCTCCGGACGCTCCCACCACGGGTGCGATCCTAGTGCGTGCACCTCCCCCGATATGGGTCGACCAAGCCGCTGCGCCCGACGGAGACGCTGACCCTCGAGCGCCTCCACCGCACCACATCCAAGCGGTCACCCCACATCGGCAGCGGGGGCGCAGTGCCGCCGCCTGGCACCATCAGGAGCCGAGGAATGGTGCGATCGAATTCATCATCGCCCATACCAACTACGGATTCGGAGGCCATGGCGCGGGCTCAGCTGCTACTGAGGTTTCCGTCAGCGACCGAGCAGATGGGCGAATGGCATGCCACCATCCAAAGCATGCTCGGTTTCGCCAAAGCTGGGGGCTCACGGCGGGCTGGCCTGGCACAGCCTCCCCAAGCGACAACGACAGCTCATACTGCTGGTCGTACGGAAGACGCCGTCCCCACGGTGCAGCCCCTACCACGGCAGCCAGCGCGAGCGCGATAGAATCAAGACCCCGACGACATCTCGATGGCCTCTTCTGACCCTTGAGCACTACCAGGCCAACAGCGCCCCGGAGGATGGGTGGAGAGGAGACACGCGCGTCGCCATCGAGCAACTCCGTGACGACCTCCGCCAGACCAACGAGTACAACGGCCTTGATGTTGATGAACACGCGCTCGATGTTGGCGGGTGCCTACCTGTTGAGGTTGGCTGCCCTGCCTTTACTCGCGAGCTGCGGCAAGTCCATTGGCCGTCCGTTCATACGTTCAAGCCAAAGATACCCGAGAAGTATGACGAGAGGTTGAACCCGGCAGAGTTCCTGAGCATCTACACCATTGCTGTTCAGGCTACCGGGGGAAGAGATGAGAAGGTGTTTGCCTACTTCCCTTTGGCCCTCAAGTCCAATGTGAGGTCTTGGCTGATGTACCTATCGGAGAACTCCATTTCGTCATGGGCTGACCTATGCCACGAGTTCATTGGTGTCGGCAGGCCCAGCGACTTGCAGCTTCTCCAATAGAAGGAAGGAGAAACCCTCCGTAAGTATTTAGAGAGATTCATCAAAGTTCATAGAAATATCCCAAATATCCATCCGGAAGCCGTGATAGCTGCCTTCCAGTCTAATGTGCACAATCGTCGTATTCGTTCTAAGATGAACCTATGGTTGCCCAACACTATGAAGGAGATTTACACTCTGGTAGATAAGTGTTCTCGGATGGAGGAGGGAAGGAAGTTGCCCGGAGAGGAAGAGTGGACCAATATCGATTCAGAGGATGAGGTTGAATCAACTAGTCAGAAGAAGAGCAAGAAGTGCAGTAAGGAGCGGAGGGATAAAGCGGTGATGACTGTTGAAGGATCGGGTACGGCTAGTACCGGTAAGAAGGTCAAAGCTGAGGCCCCCGGCAAGGAAGCTGTTGTGTGCATTGACTGCTGGGAAGCCACTGCTGCCAAGAAGGCCGGGAAAGGTGATGGGCCGTACTGCAAGATTCGTCGGACCAAGGGCCACGACCTTCAAGAGTGTTACCAAGTTGAGCAGCTTGTCAACAAAGAGAGAGCAGAGTATGAGAAGCGTGATAAGGAAAAAGGTCAGAATGTTGCTGGAGGTAAGGGTCGAGGCGGTGGAGTAAATCACCATGGCAAACCCTTTCGGAACCAAGGAAAGCCCGCTAAAGGTCTAGAGAAGGAAACCTGTGATGATGAGAGTGATGGAGCGGATGAAGAGGAAACCAGTGAACATGAGTTTCAGAAGGCCACGGACGTTCTGTGGATTGACGGAGGTGCATCTCTGCACACTTCTCACCACCAGCTCAAACAGTGGGCACGAGAAGTCAATGTCGTGGAACCAGCACCAGAGGTCCGGAAGCCGCTCAAATGGTCCAGTACGCCCATCATCTTTGACGAAGAGGACCATCCTAGCCGTACCACGGCGGTAGGGTGTTTGCCATTGTTGGTCTCCCCAACAATTCGCAACCTCAAGGTCACAAAGATGCTGGTGGACAGTGGGGCCGCATTGAATCTGATTTCCCCAGCAGTTATTAAAAGACTTCAGATAGGAGAGGAAGAGCTAGAGGTTACCGGCACGTTTAAAGGAGTTAATCCCGGCAGGAGCCATCCTAAGGGAAAGATCACGCTGCTGATAACATTTGGGGGAGAACTGAACTACCGGACTGAGAGGATTGTGTTTGATGTGGTTGATCTCCCCCTGTCGTACAATGGGATTCTTGGATGCCCGGCCCTGGCTAAGTTCATGGCAGCACCCCACTATGCCTACCACACCTTGAAATTGCCTGGGCCACTGGGGGTCATCACCATCCCATCAGATCAGAAGGATGCAATCATTTGCGTGGACAAGATGTACTGGGACGCAGTCGCGGCAGAGGCAGCGGCAGCTCCCGCCAAGGAAAGTAAAGGAAAGAAGAGAGAGTGTAGGGACTCCGGCAAAGAGTCCGGGAAGTGTGCCCCCACCGAGTGCACGACACCCGTTGACGACGTGCTAGAGTGTTCTAATAGCAAGAGATCCAAGGTCGCTACACCCCAAGTAAAGAAGGTCCCGGCAGGGCTGGCTGGCGTTGATGGTACTTTCACTATCACCGCCACCCTCGAGGACAAATAGGAAAGCACGCTTGTTGCCTTCCTACAGGAGAATATCGATGTGTTTGCATGGCAACCGTCTGATATCCCCAGTGTTCCCAGGGAGGTAATCGAGCACCACCTTGCTGTCTGCCCACATGCCCGTCCTGTCAAGTAGAAAGTTCGGAAGCAGGCCTTGGAGAGGCAGCATTTCATTGCCGAAGGGATCAAGAAACTTGAGGCAGCTGGTTTGGTCACAGGAGTGCTGCATCCCACGTGGTTGGCAAATCCAGTAGTTGTCCGAAAGGCTAACGGGAAGTGGAGGCTTTGCATAGATTTCACAGATCTCAACAAGGCTTGCCCGAAGGACCCATTTCCCTTGCCGCGTATTGACCAGATTGTGGATTCCACTTCAGGTTGTGATTTGGTCTCTTTTTTGGACGCGTACTCTTGGTATCACCAAATCTTCATGTCCAAGGATGATGAAGAGAAGACGTCGTTCATCACTCCTTGTGGTACATTCTGCTTTGTCCGCATGCCATCTAGATTAAGGAGTGCCGGGTCCACTTTTGCAAGGGCAATCCAGATTGGTTTTGAGCCACAGTTAAACAGAAACATATAAGCCTATATGCATGATATTGTGGTCAAGACCAAGGATAGTGCCCCCCCTTATTCAGGATTTGGAGGAGACATTTGGTAATCTACGCAAAATCAATCTGAAGCTCAACCCGGAGAAGTGTGTGTTTGGTGTTCCCTCCGGCAAATTGCTTGGGTTCTTTGTATCCCATCGTGGGATCGAAGCCAACCCGACAAGATAAGGCCATCGAGCAAATCCAAGCGCCAAGGACAGTTAAGGATGTGAAGTGTCTTACAGGATGTGTTGCCGCGCTAAGCAGATTCATCTCCAAGTCTGCCGAGCGCGCCCTGCCGTTCTTCAAGATTTTGAAGAAGGCCGGTCCTATGAAGTGGACCCCAGAAGCAAATGCAGCTTTGCAAGAGTTGAAAGCCTACTTGTCCTCTATGCCTACCTCGGTTGCTCCCAAACCCCAGGAGCCGTTGTTACTATACTTGGCGGCAACCAACCAAGTGGTCAGTGCGGCCTTGGTAGTGCAGCGGGAAGTGGATGAGGCAGAAAGTGAGCATAGACCAGCAGAATCAGAGAAGGATCAGGACAGCAATGAGCACGGCAACAAGAGCAACCCCAAGGCCACGGCAAGCAAGAAAGTGGTGCAGCGCCCAGTGTACTTCGTCAGCTCATTGTTATAGGGGGCTATATCGAGGTACTCTGGCGTGCAGAAGTTGATCTTTGGTCTCATTATGGCCTCAAGGAAACTTCGCCACTACTTCCAAGCCCATGAGATCATGATTGTTACTCGTTTACCGTTGCAAAGGATACTCTGGAACCCTAAGGCTACCAGTAGAATAGTGGAGTGGGCTTTGGGGTTATCCAGCTTTTCTTTGAAGTTTGAGAGTGAAGGAAATATGCCCTAGAGGCAATAATAAAGTATTATATATTTCCTTATATCATGATAAATGTTTATTATTCATGCTAGAATTGTATTAACCGAAAACATAATACATGTGTGAATACATAGACAAACAGAGTGTCACTAGTATGCCTCTACTTGACTAGCTCATTAATCAAAGATGGTTATGTTTCCTAGCCATAGACATGAGTTGTCATTTGATTAACGGGATCACCTCATTAGGAGAATGACGTGATTGACTTGACCCATTCCGTTAGCTTAGCATCCGATCGTTTAGTATGTTGCTATTGCTTTCTTCATGACTTATACATGTTCCTATGACTATGAGATTATGCAACTCCCGTTTACCGGAGGAACACTTTGTGTGCTACCAAACGTCACAACGTAAATGGGTGATTATAAAGGTGCTCTACAGGTGTCTCCAAAGGTACTTGTTGGGTTGGCGTATTTCGAGATTAGGATTTGTCACTCCAATTGTCGGAGAGGTATCTCTGGGCCCACTCGGTAATGCACATCACTATAAGCCTTGCAAGCATTGTGACTAATGAGTTAGTTGTGGGATGATGTGTTACGGAACGAGTAAAGAGACTTGCCGGTAACGAGATTGAACTAGGTATCAAGATACCGACGATCAAATCTCGGGCAAGTAACATACCGGTGACAAAGGGAACAACGTATGTTGTTATGCGGTCTGACCGATAAAGATCTTCGTAGAATATGTGGGAGCCAATATGGGCATCCAGGTCCCGCTATTGGTTATTGACCGGAGACGTGTCTCGGTCATGTCTACATAGTTCTCGAACCCGTAGGGTTCGCACGCTTAACGTTACGATGACAGTTTTATTGAGTTTTGATGTACCGAAGGAGTTCAGAGTCCCGGATGAGATCAGGGATATGACGAGGAGTCTCGAAATGGTCGAGACATAAAAATCGATATATTGGACGACTATATTCGGACTTCGGAAAGGTTCCGAGTGATTCGGGTATTTTTCGGAGTACCGGAGAGTTACGGGAATACGTATGGGAGGTGGAATCCTACTAGGACTAGGAAGTCCTAGTAGGACTCCACACTTGGTCCGCCCCCTCCTAGGGCCGGCCTCCTCCTCCCTTGCTCCTTTATATACGGGGGCAGGGGGCACCCCATGGACACAACAATTGATCCTTGAGATCTCTTAGCCGTGTGCGGTGCCCCCCTCCACCATATTACACCTCGATAATACCGTTGCGGAGCTTAGGCGAAGCCCTGCGTCGGTGGAACATCATCATCGTCACCACACCGTCATGCTGACGAAACTCTCCCTCAACACTCGGCTGGATCGGAGTTCGAGGGACGTCATCGAGCTGAACGTGTGTAGAACTCGGAGGTGCCGTACGTTCGGTACTTGATCGGTCGGATCGTGAAGACGTACGACTACATCAACCGCGTTGTGATAACGCTTCCGCTATCGGTCTACGAGGGTACGTGGACAACACTCTCCCCTCTCGTTGCTATGCATCACCATGATCTTGCGTGTGCGTAGGAATTTTTTTGAAATTACTACGTTCCCCAACAGTGGCATCCGAGCCTGGTTTTATGCGTTGAAGCTATGCACGAGTAGAACACAAGTGAGTTGTGGGCGATATAAGTCATACTGCTTACCAGCATGTCATACTTTGGTTCAGCGGTATTGTGAGATGAAGCGGCCCGGACCGACATTACGCGTACGCTTACGCGAGACTGGTTTCACCGTTGCGAAAGGTGACTGGCGGGTGTCTGTCTCTCTCACTTTAGTTGAACCGAGTGTGGCTACGCCCGGTCCTTGCGAATGTTAAAACAGCACCAACTTGACAAACTATCATTGTGGTTTTGATGCGTAGGTAAGAACGGTTTTGCTAAGCCCGTAGCAGCCACGTAAAACTTGCAACAACAAAGTAGAGGACGTCTAACTTGTTTTTGCAGGGAATGTTGTGATGTGATATGGTCAAGACATGATGTGATATAATTTGTTGTATGAGATGATCATGTTTTGTAACCGAGTTATCGGCAACTGGCAGGAGCCATATGGTTGTCGTTTTATTGTATGCAATGCAATCGCCATGTAATGCTTTACTTTATCACTAAGCGGTAGCGATAGTCGTAGAAGCATAAGATTGACGAGACGACAACGATGCTACGATGGAGATCAAGGTGTCGCGCCGGTGACGATGGTGATCATGACGGTGCTTCGGAGATGGAGATCACAAGCACGGTGCTTCGGAGATGGAGATCACAAGCACAAGATGATGATGGCCACATCATATCACTTATATTGATTGCATGTGATGTTAATCCTTTATGCAGCTTATCTTGCTTTGTTCGACGGTAGCATTATAAGATGATCCTTCACTAAATTATCAATGTATAAGTGTTCTCCCTGAGTATGCACCGTTGCGAAAGTTCTTCGTGCTGAGACACCACGTGATGATCGGGTGTGATAGGCTCTACGTTCAAATACAACGGGTGCAAAACAGTTGCACACGCGGAATACTCAGGTTAAACTTGACGAGCCTAGCATATAACAGATATGGCCTCGGAACACGGAGACCGAAAGGTCGAGCGTGAATCATATAGTAGATATGATCAACATAGTGATGTTCACCATTGAAACTACTCCATCTCACGTGATGATCGGACATGGTTTAGTTGATATGGATCACGTGATCACTTAGAGGATTAGAGGGATGTCTATCTAAGTGGGAGTTCTTAAGTAATATGATTAATTGAACTTAAATTTATCATGAACTTAGTCCTGATAGTATTTTGCAAATTATGTTGTAGATCAATAGCTCGCATTGTTGCTTCCCTGTTTTATTTTTGATATGTTCCTAGAGAAAATTATGTTGAAAGATGTTAGTAGCAAAGATGCGGATAGGATCCGTGATCTGAGGATTATCCTCATTGCTGCACAGAAAAATTATGTCCTTGATGCACCGCTAGGTGACAGACCTATTGCAGGAGCAGATGCAGACGTTATGAACGTTTGGCTAGCTCAATATGATGACTACTTGATAGTTTAGTGCACCATGCTTAACGGCTTAGAATCGGGACTTCAAAGACATTTTGAACGTCATGGACCATATGAGATGTTCCAGGAGTTGAAGTTAATATTTCAAGCAAATACCCGAGTTGAGAGATATGAAGTCTCCAACAAGTTCTATAGCTAAAACATGGAGGAGAATCGCTCAACTAGTGAGCATGTGCTCAGATTGTCTGGGTACTACAATTGCTTGAATCAAGTGGGAGTTAATCTTCCAGATAAAATAGTGATTGACAGAATTCTCTAGTCACCATCACCAAGTTAGTAGAACTTCATGATGAACTATAGTATGCAAGGGATGACGAAAGTAATTCCCGAGCTCTTCGTGATGCTGAAATCGACGAAGGTAGAAATCAAGAAAAACATCAAGTGTTGATGGTTGACGAGACCACTAGTTTCAAGAAAAGGGCAAAGGGAAGAAGGGGAACTTCAAGAAGAACGGCAAGCAAGTTGCTGCTCAAGTGAAGAAGCCTAAAGTCTGGTCCTAAGCCTGAGACTAAGTGCTTCTACTGCAAAGGGACTGGTCACTGGAAGCGGAACTACCCCAACTATTTGGTGGATAAGAAGGATGGCAAAGTGAACAAAGGTATATTTGATATACAGATTATTGATGTGTACTTTACTAGTGTTTATAGCAACCCCTCGGTAATTGATACTGGTTCAGTTGCTAAGAGTAGTAACTCGAAACGGGAGTTGCAGAATAAACAGAGACTAGTAAAAGTGAACAAAGGTATATTTGATATACAGATTATTGATGTGTACTTTACTAGTGTTTATAGCAACCCCTCGGTAATTGATACTGATTCAGTTGCTAAAGAGTAGTAACTCGAAAACGGGAGTTGCAGAATAAACAGAGACTAGTAAAAGGCGAGGTGACGATGTGTGTTGGAAGTAGTTCCAAGATTGATATGATCATCATCGCACACTCCCTGTACTTTCGGGATTAGTGTTGGAACTAAATAAGTGTTATTTGGTGTTTGCGTTGAGCATGAATATGATTTGATCATGTTTATTGCAATACGGTTATTCATTTAAATTAGAGAACAATTGTTGTTCTGTTTACATGAATAAAACCTTCTATGGTCATACACACCAACGAAAATGGTTTGTTGGATCTCGATCGTAGTGATACACATATTCATAATATTGAAGCCAAAAGATGCAAAGTTAATAATGATAGTGCAACTTATTTGTGGCACTGCCGTTTAGGTCATACTGGTGTAAAGCGCATGAAGAAACTCCATACTGATGGGATTTTGGAATCACTTGATTATGAATCACTTGATGCTTGCGAACCGTGCCTCATGGGCAAGATGACTAAAACGCTGTTCTCCGGAACTATGGAAAGAGCAACAGATTTGTTGGAAATCATACATACAGATGTATGTGGTCCGATGAATATTGAGGCTCGTAGCAGGTATCATTATTTTCTGACCTTCACAGATGATTTGAGCAGATATGGGTATATCTACTTAATGAAACAAGAGTCTGAAACATTTGAAAAGTTCATATAATTTCAGAGTGAAGCAGAAAATCATCGTAACAAGAAAATAAAGTTTCTACGATCTGATCATGGAGAAGAGTATTTAAGTTACGAGTTTGGCCTTCAGTTAAAACAATGTGGAATAGTTTCACAAATTCATGCCACCTGGAACACCACAGCATAATGGTGTGTCCGAACGTCATAACCGTACTTTATTGGATATAGTGCAATCTATGATGTCTCTTACCAATTTACCACTAATCGTTTTGAGGGTTATGCATTAGAGATAGCTGCATTCACGTTAAATAGGGCACCATCAAAATCCGTTGAGACGACGCCTTATGAACTGTGGTTTGGCAAGAAACCAAAGTTGTCGTTTCTTAAAATTTTGGGGTTGCGATGCTTATGTGAAAAAGTTTCATCCTGATAAGCTCAAACCCAAATCGGAGAAATGTGTCTTCATAGGATACCCAAAGGAGACAGTTGGGTACACCTTCTATCACAGATCCGAAGGCAAGACATTCGTTGCTTAGTATGGATCCTTTCTAGAGAAGGAGTTTCTCTCGAAAGAAGTGAGTGGGAGGAAAGTAGAACTTGATGAGGTAACTGTACCTGCTCCCTTATTGGAAAGTAGTTCATCACAGAAATCTGTTCCTGTGACTCCTACACATATTAGTGAGGAAATTAATGATGATGATCATGAAACTTCAGATCAAGTTATTACTGAACATCGTAGATCAACCAGAGTAAGATCCGCACCAGAGTGGTACGGTAATCCTGTTCTGGAAGTTATGTTACTAGACCATGACGAACCTACGAACTATGAAGAAGCGATGGTGAGCCCAGATTCCGCAAAATGGCTTGAGGCCATGAAATCTGAGATGAGATCCATGTATGAGAACAAAGTATGGACTTTGATTGACTTGCCCAATGATCGGCGAGCCATTGAGATTAAATGGATCTTCAAGAGGAAGACGGACGCTGATAGTAGTGTTACTATCTACAAAGCTAGAATTCTCGCAAAAGGTTTTCGACAAGTTTAAGGTGTTGACTACGATGAGAGTTTCTCACTCGTATCTATGCTTAAGTCTGTCCGAATCATGTTAGCAATTGCCACATTTTATGAAATCTGGCAAATGGATAAACAAAACTGCATTCCTTAATGGATTTATTAAAGAAGAGTTGTATATGATGCAACCAGAAGGTTTTGTCAATCCTAAAGGTGCTAACAAAATATGCAAGCTCCAGCGATCCATCTATGGACTAGTGCAAGTATCTCGGAGTTGGAATATACACTTTGATAAGTTGATCAAAGGATATAGTGTTATACAGACTTGCGGTGAAGCCTGTATTTACAAGAAAGTGAGTGGGAGCACTACAACATTTCTGATAAGTATATGTGAATGACATATTGTTGATCGGAAATAATGTAGAATTATTCTGCAAAGCATAAAGGAGTGTTTGAAAGGAGTTTTTCAAAGAAAGACCTCGGTGAAGCTACTTACATATTGAGCATCAAGATCTATAGAGATAGATCAAGACGCTTGATAAGTTTTTTTTCAATGAGTACATACCTTAACAAGATTTTGAAGTGGTTCAAAATGAAACTGTCAAAGAAAGAGTTTCTTGCCTGTGTTACAAGGTGTGAAATTGAGTAAGACTCAAAACCCGACCACGGCAGAAGATAGAAAAAGAATGAAAGTCATTCCCTATGCCTCGGCCATAGGTTCTATAAAGTATGCCATGTTGTGTACCGGATCTATTGTATACCCTACACTGATTTTGGCAAGGGAGTACAATAGTGATCTAGGAGTAGATCACTTGACAGCGGTCAAAATTATCCTTACTGGAATAAGGATATGTTTCTCGATTATGGAAGTGACAAAAGGCTTGTCGTAAAGGGTTACGTCGATGCAAGTTTTTACACTAATTTAGATTACTCTAAGTCTCGGTCTAGATACATATTGAAAGTGGGAGCAATTAGCTAGAGTAGCTCCATGCAGAGCATTGTAGACATAGAAATTTGCAAAATACTTACGGATCTGAATGTGACAGACCCGTTGACTAAAATTATCTCACAAGCAAAACATGATCACACCTTAGTACTCTTTGGGTGTTAATCACATAGCGATGTGAACTAGATTACTGACTCTAGTAAACCCTTTGGGTGATGGTCACATGAGTGCTGCATCCCACGTGGTTGGCAAATCCAGTAGTTGTCCGAAAGGCTAACAGGAAGTGGAGGCTTTGCATAGATTTCACAGATCTCAACAAGGCTGGCCCGAAGGACCCATTTCCCTTGCCGCGTATTGACCAGATTGTGGATTCCACTTCAGGTTGTGATTTGGTCTCTTTTTTGGACGCGTACTCTAGGTATCACCAAATCTTCATGTCCAAGGATGATGAAGAGAAGACGTCGTCCATCACTCCTTGTGGTACATTCTGCTTTGTCCGCAGCCATCTAGATTAAGGAGTGCCGGGTCCATTTTTGCAAGGGCAATCCAGATTGGTTTTGAGCCACAGTTAAACAGAAACATATAAGCCTATATGCATGATATTGTGGTCAAGACCAAGGATAGTGCCCCCCCTTATTCAGAATTTGGAGGAGACATTTGGTAATCTACGCAAAATCAATCTGAAGCTCAACCCGGAGAAGTGTGTGTTTGGTGTTCCCTCCGGCAAATTGCTTGGGTTCTTTGTATCCCATCGTGGGATCGAAGCCAACCCGACAAGATAAGGCCATCGAGCAAATCCAAGTGCCAAGGACAGTTAAGGATGTGAAGTGTCTTATAGGATGTGTTGCCGCGCTAAGCAGATTCATCTCCAAGTCTACCGAGCGCGCCCTGCCGTTCTTCAAGATTTTGAAGAAGGCCGGTCCTACCAAGTTGTCACGACCGGATTTTGGGATATAAATTCCCAGAAAAACGGCCTGTGTGCTCACCAGCCCCAGGATTACTGTTAGCTGATGAGGCACCAACTTGATACAAGAATATCCAAGCAAGCACAAAAAAATATGTAGTACAAGACCATTTAGGCCTAGGAGTACAACAATTGGTTTCTAATGGTTGAGGGCGGAAGCGGTTGGGTACATCTGCGTCTATGGGACTCCATTTCCCACAAGAACAGCTGACCAGGATAACGCCTATCTTCGCAAGGCTGCAGACGTCAACACGTAGGCTCCGAGGTTGTCACCGCGTGGCTCGTCTCCGAGCGAGAAATCTGGCCAAGACAAGAGCCAGGGACAAGCCAGTGAGTACGTTTGAATGTACTCGCAAACATTAGGAACACGGGTATAATATATCAAACATGCTCCGAGTTTAACTAGATAAAACACACATCTGCCATGAAATATATGAAAGGTCATGATGCACACATATGGTTAAAATATACCAAAATAAAATACTGGGTGCCAAGCGAGTGTCTGGATGACTCCTCGAGCGGAAAATGCAGAAATAATAATACTGGTGCCAAACGAGTGTCTGAATGACTCCTCGAGCGGAAAATGCAGAAATAAAAATAATGCCGCAGTCGGGCGTCTGAGCGACACCACATAAAGGGCTTATAAAAGATAAATGAATAACACGCATGCCGCAGTCGGGCGTCTGAGCGACACCGCATAAAGGGCTTATAAGAAAAATAATTACAGTGAATATCCAGGAGGTAGGACCATCCCAGGGATACTCAATAATATACATAATATAAATGGTTAGTCCAAAATATAATAAAGATCACAATCCATACGTGTCATAGTCATAAACAAAATTTAGTACAGTCGTTTCTCCATCCGAAAAACCGATAATTTAGTCAGGCCGTATCTCCATCCGAATACCGTTATAGAGTTCTAGATGAATCGTTTTCCATCCGAACACCGTTACAAGACTCAACTCAGACTGTGGTTTCTACTCAAGAACATGACTATCTGACAGGATGTATCCTCTGCAGAGGGAGTACCATTTTCCATGAGTAACGGGTTTACTTAGTCCCTCTGGACTAATTCCGTCTACGGTCTTTTGATTGAAAACACGCCCGACCTGCACACACCAGCTTAACTCACCAGTGCCTGGAATCACCCACGACACCTGCCAAGCAAAACTCTAAGTGGGGAGGCTACAACCTCGACGTAGCATGGGATCACAAAATTTATACCACGCGCAAACTGGGGGAAGCTATCCCCTTCGGCTACAACCGAAACACCCATGCCCCCGGACCGAATGACAGGCTTTAATCCGTGGCCACGGGACCTTCATCACGGCCTCTCTGTACGGTGTGTGCTTTGGATAGGGGTTGACAACCTACTGAACCATACCCTGTCCCTGCAGGGACAAGTGGTGGTACCGACAAAGAAGGAAGCTATTGATCAAGACTTGGTCTACAACCGACTCAGGTGGTCCAGGCACCCACCAAACATATCACCACTAGTGAAATAAATCATCACTCCTCGAGCCTCACCAAGCTATGCCGGGCATACTCGTCTCGACGAGGGATTAGGGACGAGCTCGTGTCTACCCAAGACCACGACTCTCCCGGCTTCCTACCGGTGTGCAAGAGAAACTCACGAGGATGACCCAAATCACTAGTGTATCCACCTGCTGACCACAAAACAACTCCAAAGTGCACTTATGCACGAGACTATATCGGTACATAAACTATCACACACTCCAAGTCAAAAGGTGTTGTGATCACATCCAAACACCACAACAGAATATTATGCCAGAGTTCAGAAATGCTTGCCTTCAAAAGTATGCAATGGATGCACTTATTGGAAGCTTTCCTTTCCCTCCAAAAATCCTATTTTGCAAAATACACAAATACAAATATTTCAAACACAGTACCAAAACTTGTCTCAAATATTCTGAAATAAATCTTAAAATAAACTAGATGAAATTTGAGAGAGGTAGGAAAAAGAATCAACTCATTTGGAGTTTTATTTTAAAAGTTATAGCCAGTCAAAGTTTGGTCAACTCTGTTTTTAAAATAAAACCAGAAAAAGGAAAACGCTTTGAGGGAAATACGCTTACGCAGCAGGGAAAACGCATTCGGGGTTTTGCGCCTTCACTCAACCAGAGAGAGGGCGGACGTGCGGGTCACTGACAGTGGGTCCAGAGGGCCCACTAGTCAGGTTTGACTGGTCTCCCTCTCCCTCCTTTCTCTGTGCCCGAACGGTGGCGAGGCTCCGGCGATCGCCGGCGACGAACGGC
The DNA here is from genome assembly GCF_018294505.1 of Triticum aestivum. NCBI lineage: Eukaryota > Viridiplantae > Streptophyta > Magnoliopsida > Poales > Poaceae > Triticum > Triticum aestivum. The sequence goes on from NC_057814.1 coordinate 218,443,121, forward strand.
GGCTCCTCGAGGGCATCCAAGGGCGGGGATGGAATGGCCGGACCGAGGCGGTCCTCTGGGTGGTCGTTGGGTCGGCGGAGGTGGAAGGAATCGCCGGCGGCGAGCTGCGGGGCGGAGGAAAGCTACGGTGGTGAAGTGACTTACGTGCTCTGGTGGTCTCCGATCGAGCTTGGGCAGCTGGGCAGCTCCGCAAGGCTACGGGGAGGATCTTGGTGTCGCTGGATTGGCGAATGGGTGGCCGGTTGCGACGAATCGCGCCGGGGCTTAGCGGCGGCCGAGCTGGCCGGAGTTGGGGAGGGCGGTCCTCTCCGGTCAATCTACTGCTAGGGGAGCTCTACGGGGTGGTTCTGAGGTCGCGTGAGTGCTCGGAGGGGCTCGGGGACCCTTTATACAGCGTGGCGAGGCTGGACCGTGGCGGTAGAAGATAGGATCGCCGGCGACAGCCGTTGCTGTAGTTGCAGGGCATCTTGGCGGCGACGAACGCGTTCCGGCGAGTGGGAGGATAAGCACGGCCTGTGCTCTGAGGCAGCTGTCGAGCGCTGGTGGCTTGGGCGGCGCCGTCCGCGGCGGAATCCGCTGCCGACGCCGGCGTGCCGCCAAGGGCGCGGCCAGCGGTGCAGCAGGACACCAGAGGGATCGTGGAGCAGGGGGCGGCTAGTGCGCGGCTCAGCGATGCAGAGGGAGCCAGGGTCGGGTCGCGTCGAGCGTGGCAGTGCGGCGTGTCGGCGTAGTGCGCGCGCGTGCAAAACGTGCGCTCTGGCCGCGCCCAGAGCACGCACGGCACCTGCTCGACGAAATGCCAGCGCGCTCTAGAGCTCGAGGGTGGAGCTGGCATTGCACAGGATGGAGGTAGGGGTAGCAAGGCATTCAGTGGACAAGGTGGATAGGTCAGGGGTTCAAGTCCACCATGCAAACCAGAGAGCTTGCCAAAAATGATTGTGCACACCAGGTGTTCGACAGAATGCCAGATGCACTTAGGCAACTCTTGGAGTGGCCAAAATCTCCAGATCAGTGTCTCTCTAGATGCAGGAGATGATGGCAAGGTTAGTTTGGCAAGGACAGAAAGTTGATAGTGCAAGTTTTGCAAAACACCAGTTTTGGACAGAAAGAAAAAGGGTTTAGAACATGCACTTCAAAACCTCCAATGAGCCCAATCTCCTGGACTTAAGAGTTTGGTAGGGAGGGCTACAAGTAGGAGAAAGCTCAGGGTTATTAGGGCAAAGAAAAACATGGTTGCAGTACAAATCACAAAATTGGACCAGAATTGAAAAGAGGCTGATCCACTCAAATTTTCCAAGGGACATCACTGGGTTTTTGCTTGAAGATGAATGGTATGCATCCACTGACATCTCCAAACACTTGGAAGAATTTTCAGAAGAATATTTGAATGGGCTGCAGTGCAAAAGTGCCTACTGGACCAGATTGGAAAAGTTGGTGTAGAGCTCAAAATCTCCAATGGCCAAGAGGTATTTCTGCATGAAAGTGATGTGGAAACATCACATGACATCTCCAAATTTTGGTGGAAATTTTGAAAGCATTTATCAAATGGTTGCAGTGCAAAGCAGGCTCCAAATGCAAAGGAAATCATTTTAAAGGAATAAAGCTTTGAGTAAAATAAGCCTTGCAAATTTGGATCCACTGATGAGGAATTGTTTTATAAAAGAGAGTAAACAAATCCAACAATACCTTTGGAGGTTTTTCCCACAAGAGGTATAAAGTTCAAAATCACAAAAGGAAAAATTTGACAATTGGAAAAGTTTTATTTCCTGGCAACATTTTAATCAATAAAAACAAAGCCAAAATTTTGGGTGTCAAACCACTACCCCCCTTAAGAAAAATCTTGTCCTCGAGATTTGCTAAAAGTTGTTTTGAACAAGAATTGATTTGAAAAAAAAATCTGTTTTTATCAATGAAATCCTTCAACTGCACAAAACAAAACGGCTACAGTGAGAGGGCAATAAGTGGTGTAAAACCACAGTGTGGCACACTGGTGTAGCGTGGAAAGATCCACGGTTGGGGAAAACGAGATATATCTACGGGATACAGTAATTTAGAATAAATTCTAAATTACTAATATACGCTGGTCGCACCCGAGAGCACAGTGCTCTCTCTGGCTGACAGGTGGGCCCAGGGCCCACTGTCGGCCTCTTCTCCTTCCTCTGGCCCTCTCTTCTCTCTCGCGCGTTCTCCCGCGCTTCCTCCACAGGCGATGCCTAGCTCGTAGGGCATCGAGGCCGTACCGTGGTAGTGCGCGGCGTGCTAGCTGCCGGTGGAGCGTGCACTCACCTCGCGGGCCAGGGCGCTGTCGGCACTGCTCGCGGGCTCGCCTCCGAACACCGGCGGCCGAGCGACAGGTGGCGCTGGTGGACCTCGCCCACCGTACACCGATCTCGCGCTATAAAACGGTCGCGGTGCTCCTCTCTTCTTCCTCACACCCGGCCTCGCTCCTACTCCTCCTTCCTTCTTCTCCATAGCTGCTGGCAGGAGCTCGAGCCGAGGCTCTAATGGCGGAGGCGATGCCGGACTGGTATGTGGTCCTGGTGTGTGGGGGCTTGGCGGTGCTGCTGGGGTTCTCCGTGCTCCTGTGCGCGATGATCCTGGACGATCGTCTTGATGCTGCTGCTCGAGTGTTAGCTCTTCGCGGTGGCGGCGATCATGTGGATTAGACGCGGCATCGGGGCTGACTGCTGTCGGAGTGCTGGGGCAGCTCGCGCTCGAATGAACACTCACAAGTCTCTCTCACTGAGACTGTGGTGTCCTCGAGTGTGGTTAGATAGGCGCAAAAAGGTGCTCAGAGATTTGTAACAGTGCTCATGGTCGAGTGGTGGCTGAGAGTTTGCTGTAACGATGATGCGTGAATAATAATAAAAAAAATCTATGCCGGGAAAAAAAGCATATATGTGCAGCAATAACTCGGGGAAAAGAGATCTTCTCGAAAAACATGTTGCGAGAGAAGAAATAATTTAAAACAAAACTAACAGCGGCAACACCGCTCACAAAACAGGAATTAAAGAAAAATTGGATCCGTTGCATAAAGGTTTTTACGAACATGCTGCAACACATAAATACAAGTACTGGGACAATAAATACATCGGAGGCGTTTACAAAGAAAACGGTAAAGCGACAGGGTCCTGAGAAAATGCCTCTGGCACTGGGGCACACTCCTCTTCTATCGGGAGAAGCGGGTTAACCAGTCGATGAATGCGCCCTTCTTGGTCAGGCCTCAGTGGTCTGCCAATAGCGATCCGAGGATTTAAATCAGCGAGGCTCTGGAGATAACCCATTACTCGCTGAGTTAAACGCTCCTGGGCAATGACGTACTGGGCAAGGTTGGCCAGTACTGGATCCCTCTCGATGCGCCCACCGGGAAAAGATACAACTTCTCCGGGTGCTGCACGGCTCGGAAAATAATAGTACCCTCGCTCACTGGCATAGGGCACTGCGAATCGAAGGCGGGTGAGCGCCTCGTACGCAGCAGCTTCTATGGCCATCTGTGGAGTCGGCATGGATTTCCCCACGAAGGAGACTTCCGTTGGGTCTTGGTTTGGGTAGGCGGGAGGGATGTGCACCACTGCCCAATATTTCGAGGTGGAAGGAGTGTTCCTCGATTTGAGCAACTCGTACTGGGGTGGACGGGTGGCGCTCATAGTACTGCAGGTAAAGTCCCACAATAATTTGACAAAGTTACCCGGGGTTGCGTCTGGGGTTCTCAGATAAATGATGGGGGTCGACATGGCAAGGGGCGGCTGTGGGTGCTGCGCACAAAGGTGAGGGGTGCTCGGCAAGGTCACGAAGTGGCCTTTAAATAGCACCGGGGCTGGGATATCTACCGGGGTGAAAGGTAACTGGTTGACGATCCTGCACTCGGGTCAAAGCCACAGATATACTTATCACATAAAGGTGACGCATTACTGTGGGCGTTGACGGGATTGGTCTAGGTAGCTGCGTCCGAAAAAAATGCAACTGTACGCCAACGTACACATGCATAGCTACTACTCCAAAAACAAGGGCGCTCAAACAGACAGCATGCAACAACAGCGATACAAGGCCACACATTACAAAGTGTAGAAAACTAAGGCTCGATACAACTTTGAGCGACTTAGTCTACTTCGTTAATGTCTAAGTGGGCTGGCCTTGCGGACGCCGATGCTTCTCCACGGCTCTCACCGTCAGGATTTGCTGGTTGAGGCTGAGGTGCTGCAGGGTCGGGGAGATGGTGATGACCATCCCGGGGGTTGTTGGCCCAAATCCCGTTGGAATGGGTTTCCAAAAGGCGACGAAGCGCTTCTGGGGTCACCAAAGTGCTCTGGTTGATGGCTGGCGCAGGCCTCAAGGGATCGATCGGGTGTCCGAACAGCACGACTGGGTTGTCGGTGTCGGGCTCCGCTTCTCTTCTCGCCGGGGCTCGACGAACCAGCTCTCCACGAGCTGCGATCAGATCGAGGGTGACCTGATCGAACAGTTGCTCTAGTGCGCTTACATAGCGCACCAGATGCAACAGCGCAGGATCCGTCTCGTGGTCTCCGTCGGCAACTTGGGGCGGCCTACCATACCCGTCACGACTGGGGTAGTAGTGAAACGAGCGACAGTTAACTCTGGGCGACAGGTGCCGGAGTTGAACTATAGCTTCGCGGGCTGCTAGTTGGATGGCTTGTGGCTCAAAGGAAGTTTTCCTTCCAGTGAACCTGTAGGGGCGTTCTGGCGACAGACCCCTACCGTAGATGTGCACAGTGGCCCAATACTGACGGCTTTCACCGTACATGGGTCCCTGGTACACAACATACTCAGGAGGCTCTTCTAACGCGTAGGCACGGCGGGTGATGTTTGTGAGCACGGTCACAAAACCTCCAAGGTTGGTTGCTGTGGTCTCGTTGTGAACAATGGGGCCAGGCATCGTGGCTGGGTTTGGGGGAAAGAGGCTGTGCTGTGCTGTGCCGAGGCAAGCGTGCCCTTTTTATAGGAAAAGGGGACGGAGTCTTCCTCCGCACGCTGGCAATAGAGACGGGTTGGGTGTCGGTCACTGGCGCGTGAGTGACGGGCTAGGCTGATAGGTTGGGCACCGTCCGCCGGAAAAGGGCGTCGGGTCACTGTGGGGCTACCTTACGCGGGAAGCTTGACCGGGGGTTAGGCCAAGGTCTGATGGTTTGGTTAACCTAAGTTTATTGACCTGGCTAAGATAGGATTAGCCAATGGTCAGCCTGGCTCTGATACCAAGTCTGTCACGACCGGATTTTGGGATATAAATTCCCAGAAAAACGGCCTGTGTGCTCACCAGCCCTAGGATTACTGTTAGCTGATGAGGCACCAACTTGATACAAGAATATCCAAGCAAGCACAAAAAAATATGTAGTACAAGACCATTTAGGCCTAGGAGTACAACAATTGGTTTCTAATGGTTGAGGGCGGAAGCGGTTGGGTACATCTGCGTCTATGGGACTCCATTTCCCACAAGAACAGCTGACCAGGATAACGCCTATCTTCGCGAGGCTGCAGACGTCAACACGTAGGCTCCGAGGTTGTCACCGCGTGGCTCGTCTCCGAGCGAGAAATCTGGCCAAGACAAGAGCCAGGGACAAGCCATTGAGTACGTTTGAATGTACTCGCAAACATTAGGAACACGGGTATAATATATCAAACATGCTCCGAGTTTAACTAGATAGAACACACATCTGCCACGAAATATATGAAAGGTCATGATGCACACATATGGTTAAAATATACCAAAATAAAATACTGGGTGCCAAGCGAGTGTCTGAATGACTCCTCGAGCGGAAAATGCAGAAATAATAATACTGGTGCCAAACGAGTGTCTGAATGACTCCTCGAGCGGAAAATGCAGAAATAAAAATAATGCCGCAGTCGGGCGTCTGAGCGACACCACATAAAGGGCTTATAAAAGATAAATGAATAACACGCATGCCGCAGTCGGGCGTCTGAGCGACACCGCATAAAGGGCTTATAAGAAAAATAATTACAGTGAATATCCAGGAGGTAGGACCATCCCAGGGATACTCAATAATATACATAATATAAATGGTTAGTCCAAAATATAATAAAGATCACAATCCATACGTGTCATAGTCATAAACAAAATTTAGTACAGTCGTTTCTCCATCCGAAAAACCGATAATTTAGTCAGGCCGTATCTCCATCCGAATACCGTTACAGAGTTCTAGATGAATCGTTTTCCATCCGAACACCGTTACAAGACTCAACTCAGACTGTGGTTTCTACTCAAGAACATGACTATCTGACAGGATGTATCCTCTGCAGAGGGAGTACCATTTTCCACGAGTAACGGGTTTACTTAGTCCCTCTGGACTAATTCCGTCTATGGTCTTTTGATTGAAAACACGCCCGACCTGCACACACCAGCTTAACTCACCAGTGCCTGGAATCACCCACGACACCTGCCAAGCAAAACACTAAGTGGGGAGGCTACAACCTCGACGTAGCATGGGATCACAAAATTTATACCGCGCGCAAACTGGGGGAAGCTATCCCCTTCGGCTACAACCGAAACACCCATGCCCCCGGACCGAATGACAGGCTTTAATCCGTGGCCACGGGACCTTCATCACGGCCTCTTTGTACGGTGTGTGCTTTGGACAGGGGTTGACAACCTACTGAACCATACCCTGTCCCTGCAGGGACAAGTGGTGGTACCGACAAAGAAGGAAGCTATTGATCAAGACTTGGTCTACAACCGACTCAGGTGGTCCAGGCACCCACCAAACATATCACCACTAGTGAAATAAATCATCACTCCTCGAGCCTCACCAAGCTATGCCGGGCATACTTGTCTCGACGAGGGATTAGGGACGAGCTCGTGTCTACCCAAGACCACGACTCTCCCGGCTTCCTACCGGTGTGCAAGAGAAACTCACGAGGATGACCCAAATCACTAGTGTATCCACCTGCTGACCACAAAACAACTCCAAAGTGCACTTATGCACGAGACTATATCGGTACATAAACTATCACACACTCCAAGTCAAAAGGTGTTGTGATCACATCCAAACACCACAACAGAATATTATGCCAGAGTTCAGAAATGCTTGCCTTCAAAAGTATGCAATGGATGCACTTATTGGAAGCTTTCCTTTCCCTCCAAAAATCCTCTTTTGCAAAAATACACGAATACAAATATTTCAAACACAGTACCAAAACTTGTCTCAAATATTTTTGAAATAAATCTTAAAATAAACTAGATGAAATTTGAGAGAGGTAGGAAAAAGAATCAACTCATTTGGAGTTTTATTTTAAAAGTTATAGCCAGTCAAAGTTTGGTCAACTCTGTTTTTAAAATAAAACCAGAAAAAGGAAAACGCTTTGAGGGAAATACGCTTACGCAGCAGGGAAAATGCATTCGGGGTTTTGCGCCTTCACTCAACCAGAGAGAGGGCGGACGTGTGGGTCATTGACAGTGGGTCCAGAGGGCCCACTAGTCAGGTTTGACTGGTCTCCCTCTCCCTCCTTTCTCTGTGCCCGTGGCGAGGCTCCGGCGATCGCCGCCGACGAACGGCGGCTCCTCGAGGGCATCCAAGGGCGGGGATGGAACGGCCGGACCGAGGCGGTCCTCTGGGTGGTCGTTGGGTCGGTGGAGGTGGAAGGAATCGCCGGCGGCGAGCTCCGCGGCGGAGGAAAGCTACGGTGGTGAAGTGACTTTCGTGCTCTGGTGGTCTCCGATCGAGCTTGGGCAGCTGGGCAGCTTCGCAAGGCTACGGGGAGGATCTTGGTGGCGCTGGATTGGCGAATGGGTGGCCGGTTGCGACGAATCGCGCCGGGGCTTAGCGGCGGCCGAGCTGGCCGGAGTTGGGGAGGGCGGTCCTCTCCGGTCAATCTACTGCTAGGGGAGCTCTACGGGGTGGTTCTGAGGTCGCGTGAGTGCTCGGAGGGGCTCGGGGACCCTTTATATAGCGTGGCGAGGCTGGACCGTGGCGGTAGAAGATAGGATCGCCGGCGACAGCCGTTGCTGTAGTTGCAGGGCATCTTGGCGGCGACGAACACGTTCCGACGAGTGGGAGGATAAGCACGGCCTGTGCTCTGAGGCAGCTGTCGAGCGCTGGTGGCTTGGGCGGCGCCGTCCGCGGCGGAATCCGCTGCCGACGCCGGCGTGCCGCCAAGGGCGCGGCCAGCGGTGCAGCAGGACACCAGAGGGATCGTGGAGCAGGGGGGCGGCTAGTGCGCGGCTCAGCGATGCAGAGGGAGCCAGGGTCGGGTCGCGTCGAGCGTGGCTGTGCGGCGTGTCGGCGTAGTGCGCGCGCGTGCAAAACGTGCGCTCTGGCCGCGCCCAGAGCACGCACGGCACCTGCTCAACGAAATGCCAGCGCGCTCTAGAGCTCGAGGGTGGAGCTGGCATTGCACAGGATGGAGGTAGGGGTAGCAAGGCATTCAGTGGACAAGGTGGATAGGTCAGGGGTTCAAGTCCACCATGCAAACCAGAGAGCTTGCCAAAGATGACTGTGCACACCAGGTGTTCGACAGAATGCCAGATGCACTTAGGCAACTCTTGGAGTGGCCAAAATCTCCAGATCAGTGTCTCTCTAGATGCAGGAGATGATGGCAAGGTTAGTTTGGCAAGGACAGAAAGTTATTAGTGCAAGTTTTGCAAAACACCAGTTTTGGACAGAAAGAAAAAGGGTTTAGAACATGCACTTCAAAACCTCCAATGAGCCCAATCTCCTGGACTTAAGAGTTTGGTAGGGAGGGCTACAAGTAGGAGAAAGCTCAGGGTTATTAGGGCAAAGAAAAACATGGTTGCAGTACAAATCACCAAATTGGACCAAAATGCAAAAGAGGCTGATCCACTCAAATTTTCCAAGGGACATCACTGGGTTTTTGCTTGAAGATGAATGGTATGCATCCACTGACATCTCCAAACACTTGGAAGAATTTTCAGAAGAATATTTGAATGGGTTGCAGTGCAAAAGTGCCTACTGGACCAGATTGGAGAAGTTGGTGTAGAGCTCAAAATCTCCAATGGCCAAGAGGTATTTCTGCATGAAAGTGATGTGGAAACATCACATGACATCTCCAAATTTTGGTGGAAATTTTGAAAGCATTTATCAAATGGTTGCAGTGCAAAGCAGGCTCCAAATGCAAAGGAAATCATTTTAAAGGAATAAAGCTTTGAGTAAAATAAGCCTTGCAAATTTGGATCCACTGATGAGGAATTGTTTTATAAAAGAGAGTAAACAAATCCAACAATACCTTTGGAGGTTTTTCCCACAAGAGGTATAAAGTTCAAAATCACAAAAGGAAAAATTTGACAATTGGAAAAGTTTTATTTCCTGGCAACATTTTAATCAATAAAAACAAAGCCAAAATTTTGGGTGTCACACAAGTGGTCAGTGCGGCCTTGGTGTGCAGCGGGAAGTGGATGAGGCAGAAAGTGAGCATAGACCAGCAGAATCAGAGAAGGATCAGGACAGCAATGAGCACGGCAACAAGAGCAACCCCAAGGACGCGGCAAGCAAGAAAGTGGTGCAGCGCCCAGTGTACTTCGTCAGCTCATTGTTATAGGGGGCTATATCGAGGTACTCTGGCGTGCAGAAGTTGATCTTTGGTCTCATTATGGCCTCAAGGAAACTTCGCCACTACTTCCAAGCCCATGAGATCATGATTGTTACTCGTTTACCGTTGCAAAGGATACTCTGGAACCCTAAGGCTACCAGTAGAATAGTGGAGTGGGCTTTGGGGTTATCCAGCTTTTCTTTGAAGTTTGAGAGTGAAGGAAATATGCCCTAGAGGCAATAATAAAGTATTATATATTTCCTTATATCATGATAAATGTTTATTATTCATGCTAGAATTGTATTAACCGGAAACATAATACATGTGTGAATACATAGACAAACAGAGTGTCACTAGTATGCCTCTACTTGACTAGCTCATTAATCAAAGATGGTTATGTTTCCTAGCCATAGACATGAGTTGTCATTTGATTAACGGGATCACCTCATTAGGAGAATGACGTGATTGACTTGACCCATTCCGTTAGCTTAGCACCCGATCGTTTAGTATGTTGCTATTGCTTTCTTCATGACTTATACATGTTCCTATGACTATGAGATTATGCAACTCCCGTTTATTGGAGGAACACTTTGTGTGCTACCAAATGTCACAACGTAAATGGGTGATTATAAAGGTGCTCTACAGGTGTCTCCAAAGGTATTTGTTGGGTTGGCGTATTTCGAGATTAGGATTTGTCACTCCAATTGTCGGAGAGGTATCTCTGGGCCCACTCGGTAATGCACATCACTATAAGCCTGGCAAGTATTGTGACTAATGAGTTAGTTGCGGGATGATGTGTTACGGAACGAGTAAAGAGACTTGCCGGTAACGAGATTGAACTAGGTATCAAGATACCGACGATCAAATCTCGGGCAAGTAACATACCGGTGACAAAGGGAACAACGTATGTTGTTATGCGGTCTGACCGATAAAGATCTTCGTAGAATATGTGGGAGCCAATATGGGCATCCAGGTCCCGCTATTGGTTATTGACCGGAGACGTGTCTCGGTCATGTCTACATAGTTCTCGAACCCGTAGGGTCCGCACGCTTAACGTTATGATGACAGTTTTATTGAGTTTTGATGTACCAAAGGAGTTCAGAGTCCCGGATGAGATCGGGGATATGACGAGGAGTCTCGAAATGGTCGAGACGTAAAAATCGATATATTGGACGACTATATTCGGACTTCGGAAAGGTTCCGAGTGATTCGGGTATTTTTCGGAATACCGGAGAGTTACGGGAATACGTATTGGGCCTTATTGGGCCATACGGGAAAGAAGGAAAAGGGCCTCAAGGGTGGCCGCACCCCTCCCCTTGGTCTGGTCCGAATTGGACTAGAGAAAGGGGGTGCCACCTTCCTTCCTTCTCTTTTCCCTTCCTCTTTTCCTATTCCATATGGGAGGTGGAATCCTACTAGGACTAGGAAGTCCTAGTAGGACTCCACACTTGGTCCGCCCCCTCCTAGGGCCGGCCTCCTCCTCCCTTGCTCCTTTATATACGGGGGCAGGGGGCACCCCATGGACACAACAATTGATCCTTGAGATCTCTTAGCCGTGTGCGGTGCCCCCCTCCACCATATTACACCTCGATAATACCGTTGCGGAGCTTAGGCGAAGCCTTGCGTCGGTGGAACATCATCATCGTCACCACACCGTCGTGCTGACGAAACTCTCCCTCAACACTCGGCTGGATCGGAGTTCGAGGGACGTCATCGAGCTGAACATGTGTAGAACTCGGAGGTGCCGTACGTTCGGTACTTGATCGGTCGGATCGTGAAGACGTACGACTACATCAACCGCGTTGTGATAACGCTTTCGCTATCGGTCTACGAGGGTACGTGGACAACACTCTCCCCTCTCGTTGCTATGCATCACCATGATCTTGCATGTGCGTAGGAATTTTTTTGAAATTACTACGTTCCCCAACAGAGAGCACGCCAACTATTCAGAGCAGGGCGTCGGCAGAGTTTATTGCAGAATGGATGCCAACTCCTGATGAGGGAGTGACAGAGATAGTTATCCACGGCATGGAATCACCCCAAGAATGGATTATGTATTTTGAGGGTGCTTTTTCCCTACAAGGTGCGGGAGCTGGCGTGCTTCTTGTCGCACCCTCTGGGGAGCACTTGAAGTACGTCGTCCAAATGCATTTTTCCCAGAAAGAAACCACCAACAATACAGCTGAGTATGAAGGGCTCCTTGCCGGGCTCAGGATATATCGTGGTGGGCGCACGACAGATGCCAAGGGATGGCTAAAGAGAGGAGGAGGCTTGAGGGCACCGGTGGGCTCCAGAGGCGAGGTCGGCATGAGCGAGCGCGGGACACAAGACATACCCAGGTTCGGGGCTCTCCGAGAGATAACACCCCTAGTCCCGCCGAGTGTGGTTTATATGTAATAGTATAGAGGTTCTCCTAGAGCTGTATGGAGGAAGAAGGAAGGCAGGACAAGGCTTAGGCTACTCCCCTTCCTAGTGTGAGGCTTGTCTAGTCGATCTTCTCTCTCTGAGCGTGCCCGTATGCATGAGGGCTCCCGGGGGGTTTTATAGGTCCCCCAGGGGTACAATGGTAATGTTACAAGGCCGTGGGGCTGGGTTGTCATTGTCCGGGAAGCCCGCACTGGGACCCGCCGGGTGTCAGGGCTCGCCGGGTTCTCCAGGAGCGGGCCCCATGCGCCAGGGGGCACCGTTTGCCGTCTCGTCGATCATCACGGAGTGGCTGGGTCGATTCCTCTACAGTGGTGCACCGTCAGGTCGCCGGTTGCTGGCATCAGCAGTGATGATGGGTGCCCTATAGCCACGTCGGGCCTGGTCAGCAGGGTAGGTGGGGCACTGTTGCCACGCCTCGGCTGACCAGACGAGTTGGTGGAGCACTGTTGCCTTGCTCACCCTTGAGAGGAGACTCGTCCCATCATACGGCTGGGATGGGACGGGAGCTAACCCGCGGCCGGGTCGAAGAACACGCCAAGGAAGGGCTGGCTTGTTGGAGAAGTCTTGGCCGTGTCGGGTTCGACCGTCTTGTGCCAGCCGTTGGGGCCGGGTTGCGCAACCCAGCCAAGTGCGAGCCGGATTGAGGGGCGTTGCTGACCCCGATGTTTCTGAAAAGGATCCGGGTTCCGTTGCCTGCCTGGGGTACATCCCCCCGAAGCTGTGAAGGTCCGCTGTCTTCGAGTGGGAGGGCCTTCGCAGTTTCCCCCCTGAGGAGGCAAAGTTGTGACCGCCGAGTCTACCAACACCCACTGTGTGCCGGCTTTCGGAAGCCGGATTGCAGCATCCCGGCACGGGCGGGAAACCGAGGAGCCTGTCGAATGTTGAGGCAATCATTTGGGCTCTGCACGGGTGCCATGTGGTGCTCGGGAGCCGAAGGGGCCTGACAGGCCATGTGTGGGACGAGACATGGCGATGGGTTGGGGCCCGCCACTGCACCCTCGGCCCACGCGCGCAGATTTATTGCGGCATCCGCGACTCAGTTGTCCTTCTCGAGGCAGTTACTGCGTGCGCACTTGCGCACTTATTGCGGGGAAGTGAGAGGGGCGAGCGCAAACGATCCCACTTCACCACGTTTGAGCCGTGTCTTATAAATTGGGAGGAGGGGGGCGGCTGAAATCATTCTCGCTCGCGCTCCCCTGCATCTTCGTCCTTCCTCCGCTTCTTGCGACCACCGTGCGCAGCGACGCCTTCCGCTTCGAGTAGAGCTTCACCGCCACTCTTCTCTTTTATTTCTTCCTTTGCTTCGTCTCGATGGCGCTTCCGTCGGGCTCGTGGATGGGCTTGTCCATCACCGCGAAGGACATCGCGTACCTCCGCGGCACCAGGCGCTTGCCGAGGGAGACGGAGGTCGCCGTGCGCCTGCCGGAGGGCGAGCAGGAGCCGCGGCCGGAGGGGACGGAGCGCGTGGTCTTCTACTCGTACTTGAAGCGCGGGATCGGCCTTCCTGCGAGCCGCTTCTTCCGCACTTTCCTGGAGTTCTTCGGGCTCAAGCCCCATCATCTTGGCGCGAACGCCATCCTGCAGCTCGCCGGCTTCGTCACCCTGTGCGAGGGGTACCTGGGGGTCGAGCCCTTGATCGGCCTCTGGGTGCGCTTCTTCACCTTGATGCAGCAGGCCCGAAGGCCGGGGAGATGTCCGCCTACGGGGCCGCCCGTCATCTACAAGCGGACAAACGGGGATGCCCGAAAATACCGCTGGAGGATTCTGCCAAGAAATGGCGGATGTCTTTCTTCTACATCTGCAATCTTGGCGCGAACCGCATGAACTTGCCGCCCTTTGTCGACGCGACGCCGCGGGGGAAGCAGAACTGGAACTACTTCTGCCGGAACTGGTCGCAGGAGGTGCTCAACTTGAGCCAACGCGTGACGGAGATGAGGGAGTGGGAGGGGCTCACTGGCACCAACCTCATCACTTCCTTCATCAAGCGCCGGGTGCTGCCACTGCAGTAACGCACTCATATCATCGGTCTGATGACCGGACTTTAGGACCCCGACCGGATGTCGGACCTGCGCCTGGGGGCGGACCAGGTCGCCCGCCGGTTGAAGGACATCTACAAGACTGGGCTGAAGGAATATTGGGAGTTTGGGAAGCACCCGTACAGCCAGGCAAACCCGGCACTAGCGGTGAGTCCTTGGTCCCTCTATTTTGCCGCCGCCCATCTTCTTGTCCGTCCCGTCGTGAAGTAGGAGGTGCTTCTGAATGCCATCCGGCACCCATATGACCGGGCGCCAACACAGGTGGTGCGGGCCGACTCGGAGGAGCCCGTGGCCCCGGGCGAGGGGGCGGACGCCAACGCCGGCGCGGGACGCCGGGCGAGTGAGTTTCTTTGTTCTTTATTTCTTGAGACGCCGGTCGCGAGGCGACGTGGGGATTGCTGACACGAATTGTTGGTGCAGTAGCGCCAAGTGGAGGAGGCGGAGACGCGGCTGGAGCCGGGTCGTCTACGGCGGCGACAAGCCGGCCGCACGGGAAGGGCAACGTTTCACCCCGAAGCCCGGCCGCAAAGCATGCGGCAGACCACGCGGCGGTGGCGAAACCGCCCGCCAAGAGGAGGCGACGCGCCCCGTAGTTGACGCCGGCGAGACCCGCCGTCCCGGTGGTGCACGGGTAAGTTCTCTTTTTCCTGGGTTCGAGTTGCCGAGCGGCTTCATTTAGTTCTTGCTTGTTTACTTCGTCAGGCTTCAGGTCACCGATCTCATTGGCGCTGGAGGCGGTGGATGCCGCGTCCAGCGGGGGCGCCGTATTCCAGAAAATCCGGACCAGCGCCATCGACAGGGACGAGGAGGTGGCCGATCCGGACCTTGACCTGGACCCGGCCGATACCGAGTGCCTGGCCTGGTGGGATCGGGACATGGCTGAGGGGGAGCTGGAGGTTGCATTGACCCAGGCTTGGGTCAGCGCCGCAACAGCGTGGGCGCAGGCGGCACGGAGCCGGCGTGGCCCGAGATGCTGGCGAGGATAGAGCCAGCGGAGACGGTCTTCATGCCATTGTCGGAGGGGGAGCGCGGCCAAGGTGGCCGTGCGGACGTGGTGGACCTCGGCCGGGAGGTCATGGTCGTGGATGACGACACCCCGCTGCGGACCTACTCGGTCGAGCGGGAGGTTGAGGGAGGCGGCGGTGACGCCATCTTGGAGGAGGCGCCGTGGGGCGCCTCATGCACCGACGGTTGGGGGCCGCAGGTCGCGGCGCTGCAGGCGACTCCGGCCGCCGCGCCGGAGAGAATGCCGGAGAGGGCGCCGGAATGGGCGCCGGAGAGGGCGTCGGTCGTGGAGGAGGAGGTCAGAGGTGAGTACGCCCTGGTGCCCAGTCTAGAGGGCCGACGGGCCGTCGGGTCGCAGCCGGCTTGGGCCAGGTCCGGCGAGGTCTTGTTCGGGCCTTTGACCCAGGAGGAGGCGGCGATGGCCGCCGTGAGCCGGCGCCTTCGAGGGCACAATGATAGGATCCAGGCCTTTGCCCAGGCCGAGGTGGAGCAGACGTGGGAGCTGGAGCGCGCCGTGTTCGCAAGTTCTTCCTTTTTTCTATCTTCTAGTGAGGGCGCGCTAGCGCACCCACTGGTTGTAGCCCCCGAGATTCGGGCCAACTATGTAGTAGTTGGGTCGAATCTTAAATTGCTTTCTTGTGTTGATCATTTCTTCTTGCAGCAACTGGAGTCCTATCGGGTCGGTGTCTTCAACCGGCTCTTGGAGAAGCATCGGCAGCTCAAGGAGCAGCTTGCCGCCAAGAAGGAGGAGCTCCGCGTCGCTGTGGGTATTTTTCTTGCATGCTATTTTTAGTGGGGGCGCGCTAGCACACCCACTGGGTGTAGCCCCCGAGATTCGGGCCAACTACATAGTAGTTGGGTCGAATCTTAAAGTAATCATTTCTTTCTGAATCTTCGTCGGCGGCCGCTGCAGCCGAGGCATCGGAGGTGAAGGCGGAGGCGGCGGGAGCTTGACAAAGCCGGCCGGCTGCAGGAGCAGCTGGCGGGCGACAAGAGCTGGCTTGAGGCCGAGGTGGACTGCCTCCAGGCGAAAACGGCTAAGGTCGTGGAGGCCCAGCAGGCGCTCGACGAGGCCGGCCAGCGGCAGGAGCAGCTGGCGGGTGAAAAAAGCCGGCTCGAGGCCGATGTGGACCGCCTCAAGGCGGAGGCGGCCAAGGTCGAGGAGGCCCAGCGGGACCTTGCCAAGACTGGCCAGCAACGCGACAAAGCTAGCCGATGACAAGGGCTTACTCTAGGCCGAGGTGGAACGCCTGAAGGCGTTGGGGACCCGGGCGGAGGAGGCTCGTCAGGCGGAGACCCCTCGTCGTGAGGAGTCCGAGAAAGCGGCCGAGGCCAAGGACGCCGAGCTGAAGGAGGCCCTTTCCAAGGTCGCCGACTTGGAGAATACGCTTCAGGAGCATGACCGTACCATCACCAGGGAGCGGCGCGGTACGTTGCTTGAAGCGCAGCACCTGGAAGAGTCCTTCTCCAGTAAGTGCTTTCTTTGGATTCTGCCGGGTTGGAATGCCGGCTTCTTTCCCTTGTTTATTGATTTGTCTTGCTCTTCTTTTTTATAGGGACCTTCCCGGAGACGCGCCAGCTGGCGGAGGAGGCCGTCCGCTTCCAGCGAGATCCGTGATACGTCCATTTTGCATCAT
Source organism: Triticum aestivum (assembly GCF_018294505.1). Lineage (NCBI taxonomy): Eukaryota > Viridiplantae > Streptophyta > Magnoliopsida > Poales > Poaceae > Triticum > Triticum aestivum. Next base: position 218,459,742 of record NC_057814.1, read on the forward strand.
GCTTTTATATCAATATTTATTTCATTATGGGCTGTTATTACACATTATGTCACAATACTTATGCCTATTCTCTCTTATTTTACAAGGTTTACATGAAGAGGGAGAATGCCGGCAGCTGGAGTTCTGGGCTGGAAAAGGAGCAAATATTAGAGACCTATTCCGCACAACTCCAAAAGTCCTGAAACTCCACGGAAGTTATTTTTGAAATAATAAAAAATACTGAGCGAAGAAAATACCAAAGGGGACCCACACCATGGGCACGAGGGTGGGGGCGCGCCCCCTGCCTCATGGGCCCCCTGGTGGCCCTCCGGTGCCCATCTTCTGCTATATGAAGTCTTTCGTCCGAACAAAAATCATAAGCAAGCTTTTGGGACGAGACTCCGCCGCCACGAGGCGGAACCTTGGCGGAACCAATCTAGAGCTCCGGCAGGGCTGTTCTACCGGGGACACTTCCCTCCGGGAGGGAGAAATCATCGCCATCGTCATCACCAACGCTCAATTTTTTTTCAATTTTTTCCTTAATCTCGGGTCACTATGGCTTAATCTCGGGTCAATATGCTTAATCTCAAGTCAAATCGCACTCTGTGGTCAAACTTCCCGGAAGGTCACCCATCCTCACACTGCTCCAGCCCGAGCACGCTTAACTTCGCAGTTCTATCCAACCCCAGCACCAGCTCACTTCAGAGGCACTTGTTGATATATCTATCATATCAATCCTATTAAACCTTGTTGATGTCTAGGACTTTGTTCATGTTCATGAGTATGATGAAATTTTGAAAAAATATTTCAAACTTCCCGGTCATATTACGTATCATATTTTGAAAAAAAATTCCAAATTTTTTTTTGAAACCAATTTTTTTTCTGTTACTAGTGGAAGCCTCGTCACACATTTCACTGTTTGAGTTTGAAACTATTGTTTTAAAAAACAATAATTATTTAGTAACACTAATATTTCTTGAATAATTAGTTTGACCATTGTTTGACCACAGTTTGACCACAGTTTGACCAGATTTGACCAAAATTCAAAAAAACTGAAATAATTATTTAGTAACACTAATATTCTAGAATAATTAGTTTGACCATAACACTAATATTCTAGAATAATTAGTTTGACCACAGTTTGACCAGATTTGACCAAGTTTGAATTTTTTTCCATTTTTTCCACTCTAGATCTTAAAAGTCCCGTAACTTTTTTCTGTTAGGTTTTTGAGGATTTTGAAAACGTTTAACGGGGTTCCCCCCGTTAAATTCGGATGTAACTTTTCGAGTAGATGATTTTTCATATAAAAAACTTTTTAATCCGAGTTCGTATGCAACAGTTATGCCCATTTTACAAATTCCAGAGAGATTTTGCAAATAAAGTCGAAATTCATATTTGTAAATTTTCCCAACAAGTAGACCACATATCACATGGGAAACTTATTTTCTTTTATTGTTTTGACATTTCCATCATTTTCTTTTATTTTTTTAAACTGAAAAGGCGGTCAGGGGGGGTGCATGCGGTGGAATTTTTGGGCCAAGTTAGTAATGGCGCACCGTGGGAGTGGTGCGCCATTACTAGTTCAACTAGTAATGGCGCACCACACACACGGTGCGCCATTACTAGTTTTGAAAAAAAATAAAAAAATGAAAAAATATTTAAAAAAAATTGAAAAAAATTACTAGTGGCGCACCGTGGATCTGGTGCGCCATTACTAGTTTAACTAGTAATGGCGCACTATCCACTGGTGCGCCATTACTAGTTTTGAAAAAAATGAAAAAAAATGTTACTAATGGCGCACCGTGGATGTGGAGCGCCATTAGTATTTGGACACTAATGGCGCACCGACACATGGTGCGCCATTAGTATATAGTAGTGGCACACCACATGTCTGGTGCGCCATTAGTGGCCATATCATCTATAGCCCTTTTCCTAGTAGTGATGGGAGAAGTCTTGCTATTAGTAGTCATGTGAATTTGGTATTCGTTCGATATTTTGATGAGATGTATGTTGTCTCTCCTCTAGTGGTGTTATGTGAACGTCGACTACATGACACTTCACCATTATTTGGTCCTAGAGGAAGGCATTGGGAAGTAATAAATAGATGATGGGTTGCTAGAGTGACAGAAGCTTAAACCCTAGTTTATGCGTTGCTTCGTAAGGGGCTGATTTGGATCCATATGTTTCATGCTATGGTTAGGTTTAGCTTAATACTTCTTTTGTAGTTGCGGATGCTTGCAATAGGAGTTAATCATAAGTGGGATGCTTGTCCAAGTAAGGACATCACCCAAGCACCGGTCCACCCACATATCAACTTATCAAAGTACCGAGAATCATATGAACGTGATGAAAACTAGCTTGACGATAATTCCCATGTGTCCTCGGGAGCGCTTTTCTCTATATAAGAGTTTGTCCAGGTTTGTCCTTTACTACAAAAAGGATTGGGCCACCTTGCTGCAGTTTATTTACTTTTGTTACTTGTTGCTCGTTACAAATTATCTTATCACAAAACTATCTGTTACCTATAATTTCAGTGCTTGCAGAGAATACCTTGCTGAAAACCGCTTACCATTTCCTCCTTGGGTTCGACACTCTTACTTATCGAAAGGACTACGCTAGATCCCCTATACTTGTGGGTCATCAATCCGCAGGGAGTCGTGGGCTCCGGGATCGATCCGCAGGTTTCTTGGACCTTCCCGGAGATCGTGACCGCCACCGAGGCTCGTCTGGGAGTCTTGGGCGAGCAGATGGGGCGGCTCTCCGAGGCCGGCGCGGCAATGACGGAGGCCCTCTGGCCTAGCGCCGTTGCGCCGAACGGCTTCACGCGGCTGGCGCGGTGGTTGGAGGCGGGGCCGGAGCGGCTCCACGCGTGGTGTGTCTCCTCCGCCCGTGCCAGCGTCGAGATGGCGCTTAGGTTCATGATGTCTTGGCATTCGGATCTGGCGCTGGATGCGCTGATGGGCCAGCAAGCCGGTGCGGAGCACCAGCTGGAGGCGGAGGCCGGACGGATTGCCGCTCGGGCCAGCTACATTACTGGGTTCGCCATCCATGACGAGTTCCAGCCGGAGCGGATAGACGACGGTGGAGTCGTGCCTGTCGACAATTACGGCCTGCTTCTGGACGACTCGGAGGGTAGCTCCGAGGAGACGGGTGTCTACGGTGATGGGGACGCCGAGGAGGGAGACACCGGCACCTCGATAAACCTGAAGGCCACCGAGGTGGGGCCGGCAGCTGCGCAACCCATCGCTGGAGATGCCTGAGGCCGACCTCTTTGTCTTAGTAAAAATTTCTGTTAGGTAGCAGGTCCACCCACCCACTAGGGGTGTTTGAGTGTAATAAACTCCGGCCTTGGGCCTGTTTAATTTGTAATGTAAATATTTCGTGAGTGTTTGCGCTTCTGCTTTCTGTTTTCTTAGCTGTTTTCTTGCTTGCCTCCTACCTTTGGCCTCCCCCCGCGAGTCGAACGGCCGGGTTCTAGTCCGTGACAAGGAGTTCGGCCCTTGGAAGGGATGCGCTGTACTTAGGCTTTTCAAATGTTGAGTGTGAGCGAAACACCCACTGGGCCGGCTGGCGGCAATCCGGCGAAGCTGGTTGGTGAGCAGCCGATCGTGTGGCAACTTAAGGTGATGGGGCCGGGTCGGGCAATCCGGCGGGCCCTAACTTAGTATTCGTAGCGTGCTGGTGCTTTGGCCCATTTTGCTTGCCAGTCGACAGCCGAAGCCAGTTCTGTGGCGTAGGGCGAAGTGGAGGACCGCGGCGACCTGAACACGTCAAGAGTTGCTAAGGAAGGCGGCGGGTGGTGACCAAGCCGACCAGCCCCCGGGTGGAGCGAGTCGAGCCGGCGGTGAGGGGTTGATTTAAGACAAATTGCACAAGTGCGTGAGACACAAATAGCTTGGTCAGAAAGGACAGCCCCCGAGCGTCGTTCGCGGACCCCATAGTTTTCATATGCTTACAAAAGGCAGTGATACATACGTGCACACAGCTAACTGTAAAATGGGTGGAGGAGTTCTGCGTTCCACGGTCGGGTTGTTTCTTCGTTGACGATGTCTCTCTTGCGCTTGTTTGACTTGCGGGCGTTGATGAGGTAGTAGGCGTTGCGGTCGCACAAGGCCTTGCTAACGATGAAGGGGCTTTCCCATGGGGAGGACAGCTTGTGTTGGCCGGCTTGCTATTGGACGAGTCGAAGGACGAGGTCTCCTTCGCGGAATGCGAGGGGCTTGACCTTCTTGTCGTGGTAGTGCCTTAGGCCTTGCTGATAGATGGCTGACCGACTGAGTGCCAAGAGGCGTGCTTCTTTGAGTAGGTCGACGCCGTCTTCGCGGGCTTCCTTGGCTTCGGCTTCAGTGTACATCATGACGCATGGTGCGTCGAACTCGATGTCGGTCGGGATGACGGCTTCGGCTCCGTAGACGAGGAAGAATGGGGTGGACCCGTTCGATCGGTTTGGCGTTGTGCGGAGACTCTAGAGGACGGCTGGCAACTCGTCGAGCCAGCTGCCGGGTGAACGGACGAGGGGCTCGACGAGCCGCGGCTTGATGCCGGACAGAATGAGGCCGTTGGCCCGCTCGACCTGGCCGTTGGACTGCGGGTGTGCCACGAAAGACATGTCGAGGCGGATGCCAGAGACGGAACAGTCTTGCGCGAGTGCGCCCTTGGCGAAGTTGGTGCCGCTATCCGTGATGATGCTGTTCGGGACGCCGTGGAGCACCGCGATATCCTTGACGAACCAGACGGCTGTTGGCCCGTCCAGCTTATTGGGCCGTGCTTCGATCCACTTGGTGAACTTGTCCACCTCCATGTCAAGTCCCCAGACCACGAACGACCAGGTGATCGGGATGGTTCGGAGTGCTGAGGCCGGGTGGTGGTTGCGCTTGTTGAAGCGTTGGCATCCCTCACACATGAGGACAAGTGACTAGGCATCTTGCAGGACCGTTGGCCAGTAGAAACCAAGGCGGAAAGCCTTGGCCACTAGGGATCTCGAGGCGGCGTGGTGCCCGCACTCGCCCTGATGTATGTGAAGGAGGATCTCAATGCCCTTGTCTTGTTTGGCGCAGTGCTGAAAAACGCCGGTAGAGCTGCGCTTAACGAGCTCGTTGTTGATGATGTTGTAGGCGGACGCCCGGCGCTACACTTGCCGCGCTTCGGTCTCGTCCATGGGGAGAACCCCGTTCTCCAGGAACTCCGAGATGGGCAGTGCCCATGATGGGGCCGTCACCACGGCGAAGACGGCCACCATGGCGGGTTCTGGGGCGGCAGCCCCCAGGTCGGGGACGACGGCGGCCGGGTCGAGGATGACGGGGGCCGGGTCGATGACTGCAGCCCCTGAGCCGGGTTTGGCAGTCCCTGGGTCGGGTTCAGCATCCCCCGGGCCAGGTGTGGCAGTCCCCGAGCCGGGTAGAGGCGCGGCGGGGTTGCCCGGGATGAAGATGGACTCGGAGTCCGGAGATGGTTTGACGGACGGCTTGTGTAGATGCTCGAGGGAGACGCCGGACGGGACGGACTGTCGGGATGAGCCGATCTTGGCTAGCGCGTCGGCGGCTTGTTTTCGTGCGCGGGACATGGAGGAACTCGCAGCCGTCGAAGAAGCCGAACAGCTGCTGGACGAGGAAGTGGTAGCTTGCCATGTTGGAGTCGCGGGCGTCCCACTCGCCGGAGCACAGCTGTACCACCAAATCCGAGTCGCCGTAGCATAGGCTGCGCCAGATGCCGAGTTCCTTGGCAAGCCGGAGGCCATGCACAAGGGCTTCATACTCGGCGACGTTGTTGGAGGCGGCGAAGTGGATCTGGAGCGCGTACCGAAGCCGGTCGCCCTTCGGGGAAAACAGCACGATGCCGGCCCCTTGGCCGAGGCGCATCTTGGAGCCGTCGAAGTGTGTGCGCCATTGCGTCGAATCCGGCGCCGGCGGCAGGTAATGGGTCTCAGTCCAGTCGACGAGGAAGTCGGCCAGAGCTTGGGACTTGATCATGGTGTAGGGCTCGTAGACGATCGCGCAGCCGAGCCAGCTTGTGCATGCGCTCAATGGCCTTGATCTTCTCCGGGTTCGCCTCAATGCCGCGCTCCGAGACGAGGAAGCCGAGTAGATTTCCCGCCGGGATGTCGAAAACGCATTCCTCCGGGTTGAGCTTAATTTGGTACTTGCGCAGGTTGGCGGAAGTTTCCTTCAGGTCGTCAAGGAGCGTGAGGTGCTGCTTGGTCTTCACCACGATGTCGCCACATAGATGTGGATGTTGCGGCGGAGTTGTAGCAGCAGGCATTTCTGCATGCAGCGCTGGAATGTGGCCTCGGCGTTCTTCAGGTCGAATAAAATGGTGATGTAGCAATACGCCCCAAAGGGCGTGATGAAGGACGTCTTCAGGGAGTCGGCTGGGTCCAGCTTTGTCTGGTGATAGCCAGAGTAAGCATCCAGGAAGGACATGAGCTGACAGCCCGGCGGTGGAGTCGATGACTTGCTCGATCCACGGGAGGGCGAACGGATCCTTGGGGCAGGCCTTGTTCAGGCTGGTGTAGTCGATACACACGCGCCAGGTCTTGTTGTTCTTCAGGACGAGCACTGGGTTGGCTAGCCACTCGGGGTGGAACACTTCCATGATGAAGCCGGCCGCCAAAAGCTTGGTGACTTCTTCACCGATGGGTCTTCTCTTCTCTTTGGAGAAACAACGTAGGGGTTGGTGGACAGGCTTGGCATCCTTACGGATGTGGAGTTTGTGCTCGGCGTACGTCCTTGGAATACCCGGCATGTCCTTTGGGGTCCATGTGAAGATATCTTGATTCTCACGGAAAAAGTCGACGAGCTCGCCTACCTATTTGCTATCGAGGCGGGTCCCCACAACAACGTACTTGCTGCAGCTGGGGTCTTTTGGGTTCAGCTTGACCTTCTTGGTCTCCTTCGAGAGCTGGAATGAGGCCTCGTCGGCCGGCTCCTTGGCCGGAGCCGGCACGTCCGGCATCTCGTTGGCCAGGGTGACGATCCGGTCGAGCTGGCGCTGCTTCTCGGCTATGACGAGTGACTTGGCCAGTCTGGTGCCGTCTCAGGTGCACTCCAGGGACTTGCGGTAGTCGCCGCTGATAGGTGTAGTGGGGGACTGAGGGAGTCCTGGATTAAGGGGTGATGTCTACTACGCAACCTTTTTCTTGCAGACGTTGTTGGGCCTCCAAGTGCAGAGGTTTGTAAGACAGTAGCAAATTTCCCTCAAGTGGATGACCTAAGGTTTATCAATCCGTGGGAGGCGTAGGTTGAAGATGGTCTCTCTCAAACAACCCTGCAACCAAATGACAAAGATTCTCTTGTGTCCCCAACACACCCAATACAATGGTAAATTGTATAGGTGCACTAGTTCACCGAAGAGATGGTGATACAAGTGCAATATGGATGGTAGATATAGGTTTTTGAAATCTGAAATTATAAAAACAGCAAGGTAACTAATGATAAAAGTGAGCGTAAACGGTATTGCAATGCTAGGAAACAAGGCCTAGGGTTCATACTTTCACTAGTGGAAGTTCGCTCAACAATAATAACATAATTGGATCATATAACTATCCCTCAACATGCAACAAAGAGTCACTCCAAAGTCACTAATAGCGGAGAACAAACGAAGGGATTATGGAAGGGTACGAAACCACCTCAAAGTTATCCTTTCTGATCGATCTATTCAAGAGTCCGTAGTAAAATAACATGAAGCTATTCTTTCCGTTCGATCTATCATAGAGTTCGTACTAGAATAACACCTTAAGACACAAATCAACCAAAACCCTAATGTCACTTAGATACTCCAATGTCACCTCAAGTATCCATGGGTATGATTATACGATAAGCATCACACAATCTCAGATTCATCTATTCAACCAACACAAAGAACTTCAAAGAGTGCCCCAAAGTTTCTACAGGAGAGTCAAGACAAAAACGTGTGCCAACCCCTATGCATAAGTTCACAATGTTACGGAACCCGCAAGTTGATCACCAAAACATATATCAAGTAGATCACGTGAATATCCCATTGTCACCATAGATAAGCACATGCAAGACATACATCAAGTGTTCTCAAATCCATAAAGACTCATTCCGATAAGATAACTTGAAAGGGAAAACTCAATCCATTACAAGAGAGTAGAGGGGGAGAAACATCATAAGATCCAACTATAATAGCAAAGCCCGCGATCCATCAAGATCATACCACCTCAAGAACACGAGAGAGAGAGATCAAACACATAGCGACTGGTACATACGCTCAGCCCCGAGGGTGAAGTACTCCCTCCTCGTCATGGAGAGTGCCGGGATGATGAAGATGGCCATCGGTGATGGATCCCCCTCCGGCAGGGTGCCGGAACAGGGATCTGATTGGTTTTGGTGGCTACAGAGGCTTGCGGTGGTGGAACTCCCGATCTAGGTTATGTTCTGGGGGTTTCTGTATAAATAAGAGGTTTTGGCGTCGAGAACTAGTCAGGGGGGGTCTCCGGGCTGTCCATCAGGTAGGGAGGCGCACCCAGGGGGTGGGCGTTCCCCCCACCCTCGTGGGCAGCCCGGGACTCTTCTGGCCCATCTCTTTTGCTCCATGGCCTTCTTCTGGTCCAAAAATAAGTTTCGTGAAGTTTCAGGTCAATTGGACTCCGTTTGGTTTTCCTTTTCTGCGATACTCAAAAACAAGGAAAAAACAGAAACTGGCACTGGGCTCTAGGTTAATAGGTTAGTCCCAAAAATCATATAAAATAGCATATAAATGCATATAAAACATCCTAGATGGATAATATAATAGCATGGAACAATCAAAAATTATAGATACGTTGGAGACGTATCAAGCATCCCCAAGCTTAATTCCTGCTCGTCCTCGGGTAGGTAAATGATAAAAACAGAATTTTTGATGTGGAATGCTACCTAACATAATTATCAATGTAATCTTCTTTATTGTGGCAAGAATATTCAGATCCATAAGATTCAAGACAAAAGTTTAATATTGACATAAAAATAATAATACTTCAAGCATACTAACCAAGCAATTATGTCTTCTCAAAATAACATAGCCAAAGAAAGCTCATCCCTACAAAATCATATAGTTTGGCCATGCTTCATTTGCGTCACATAAAATGCTCTCATCATGCACAACCCCGATGACAAGCCAAGCAATTGTTTCATACTTTAGTATTCTCAAACTTTTTTCAACTCTCACGCAATACATGAGCGTGATCCATGGACATAGCACTATGGGTGGAATAGAGTATAATGATGGGGGTTGTGTGAGAAGACAAAAAAAAGAAGAACGTCTCACATTGACGCACCTAATCAACGGGCTAGGGAGATGCCCATCAATTGATGTCAATGCAAGGAGTAGGGATTGCCATGCAACGGATGCACTAGAGCTATAAATGTATGAAAGCTCAACAAAAGAAACTAAGTGCGTGTGCATCCAACTTGCTTGCCATGCAACGGATGGCTTATCATTTTGGGAGCCAATAAAACGTCGCCGGTGCCTGGAAACGGGATGCGGCGAAGACATGCACGCCGGCGGATCTTACCCAGGTTCGGGGCTCTCCGAGGAGATAACACCCCTAGTCCTGCTCTGCGGGGTCTCCGCATGATCACTAGATCGATGAAAGGTAGCTACAATCGCTCCTAGAGCTGTTGAGATCAAGGGAGAAGAAGAACAAGGCTAGCTCTTGCTTCTCTCTATCTATGGTGTGTGTGCTATGCTTGGAAGCCAACTATGCTCAGAGGCCAACCCTTTGCATGGGTGCTCCGAGGGGTTTATATAGGCCTACCCCCCGGGGGTACAATGTTAATCCGGCTGGGCTCTGCTCCCAGCCGTCAGTGTCTACGCTCGCCGGCTTCTCCGCCGGCTGCTGGGTCCCGCCGGCTGCCGGCTACTTGGTCGACAGGCCGGCCCCACCGCCTAGGGTCTTGTCGGCGGCTGCTTACTGTAGCCGCGCCTCTGATGACGAGGGCTTTGTCGAGGTAAGCGTGGCTACAGTGGGCCGCCTCAGGGGCTCTCACTGTAGCCTTACCTCGTCTTGTCTCCTTAATGGGGCTCCTGCTTCGAGGAAGGGAGTAGCCGGCTTCTGGAGGCCGGCTACGCTCTTGGCCGACTGGGAAAGGCTGGGCTGCCTTCACGCCTCTCTCTGGCTGAAGGGGCCCGCCGCCCGCGGGCCGTACGGGAGTCGGTCGTGGGTGACGTCTAGGCCAGCATGGCTACAGTGCCGAGCCGCACGGGAGACGGCCGTCCCGTATGGCCTCCTGTAGCCATGCCGGCCTCGGGCTTTGGGGGTAGTGGGCCGCACTGTGGCCACACCCCGTCGTGTCGCCGTTATGTGGGAACAGCTTTGGTGGTTATGGTCTCGGCCGGCTCCTAGGAGTCGGCGTCCTTCTTGGCCGGCTTCTCGGAGTCGGCCACCCCGTAGTCGTCCTGGGGAGGAGTTGGTGAGGCTGGGTCGCCTTCCGGGAGTCGGCTTCGGAGGTAGCCGGCCAGGGAAGGCGGCCCAATGCTGGGTGTGCTTGGAGGCCCGAAGGCCTGATAATTTTTTCAGAAGAACCAGGGGCAGTCGGTTAGGCTACCCGTGGCCATTTACTCCGACAGTAGTCCCCGAAGCTGATTGGGCTTCGAGGTGGAGTGGGGGTTGAGAAGCTCGATCAGCTTCCTATTGTGACAAGCCGGCAGCTGGGAGCCGGCCTGGGTCAGGCGCGCCGCCTGAGTCGAAATCTTCTGGAGTCGGAGGGCGGGAGCCCGCTGGCACGTGCACCTGGCCGCGGGCCGGCCACGGGCCGTCGGCGAACCACGTGGCCGGAAAGCCTGCCAGCCCACGCGCGTGACGGGACGTCGCCGCAGGGAGGGGGCCCGCCACGTCCGCGCCCCGGCCCAGGCGCGGATCCTTTGTATCCCGAAACCGCCCGCACGTTCCGTGCGGCAGTTTCGGCTCGCATTTATGCGCAATAATCGCGAGACGTGGGGGGAGTGGGCGTAGTTAATCCCACGTCTCCCCCCCACGTCCGGCCTCTTCGGCCTCGTGAGGCTATAAGTAGGGGGAGGTGGAGGGCGGCAGGCCCTCGCACGCTCCTCCTACTTCCACCGTCTTCTTCCTCTTGCCAGTTCTTGCGACAGCGCCTCGCCGCCGCGCTCTTCCACCGCACGCTCCTCCGCCGCCGGGCTAGCTTTCGCCATGCCTCCCACCGTAGAGCGGCTTGGCGGGGATTGGGACGGCTCCAACGTCCATGACGACCACGTCGACTTCCTCCGCGACACGCGGCGGCTGCCCAGCGCGGACAGAGTGGAGGTCCGCCTCGCGCCAGTGAAGGAAATCTCGCCGAGGCCGCAGGAGGGCGAGCGGGTGGTCTTCCGCTAGCACTTCTCGCGCGGCTTCGGCCTGCCAGTGAGCGCCTTCTTCCGCTCCTGGCTCGACTTCTATCAGCTCCAGCCGCACCATCTCACCCCCAACGCGGTGGTGCTGCTGTCCGCCTTCGTCACCCTGTGCGAGGGTTATCTCGGCGTCCTCCCCACCCTTGAGCTCTGGGGGGAGTTCTTCCAGTCGAAGCTGGGCACGCGCAGTAAGGGCGTGCCGGCTCATACTGGCGCCTTCATCGCGTCGCGGAGATCGGCTGCCGACAACCCCTTCCCCGTCATCACGCTGATCCAATCGGTGAAGAAGTGGCAGAAGTCGTACTTCTACGTGCGGAACATCGCTCCACGGGGCGACTACATCAACCTGCCGGCTTACGTAGCTGGCCCACCGGTGGGCAGGCTGCCCCAGTGGTCCTTCCGGGCTGTGACGCTGTCGCCGGCGGGAAATGCCGCCATCGCCCGACTGCGGGTGATGGTCCAGTCGGAGGGCCTGACGGGGCCCGACCTTCTGGCCGCGTTCGTCATGCGCCGGGTCCTTGCGCTCCAGAGCCGGCCTCATCTGATCTGTTAGATGAGCGGCCAGCTCGATCCGAGCCGAATGTGCACCAAGGAGATGCCGCGCGAGGAGGTCGCCGAAGCGTGGCAGTTCGGCAAGGAGCCGTATAGCCGAGCCAATCCGCCGCCTACGGTATGCTCTCCCTGTGTCTTTTTCTCTCTCTCTCAGCCTTGTTGCCGAGCATCTCTTGGCCGACTCTAACTTAGTCGGCTTGTTCTTCGACAGAGCCCTCTGCTTCGGCCGGCCGGCGGGTCAGACGCGGAGCGCCGCTTCGTCCCCGACCGGACCGAACATGACCTGGAGGACCCCGACCTGGGGGCGGTCCATATGGACGACGACGTCGAGCCGGGCGGAGGCCAAGCCGGCGGCGAAACAGGCGGCTCCGGGTTCACTGCCACCTTTGACGACTGGCCGGACGAGGATGAAGCCGAAGCCGTCCCGCGCCGCCAGCCGGCATCTAGACGCGGCGCGGGCTCCTCCGCCGCGCAGCCTGCTCGGGGTGGAGGTCAGAAGCGTTGCGCCGCCCAGGGCTTGTTCGGCAACCGAACGAAGAAACCCAGAGGCGGGGCGGCGGCCACCTGGCGGGAGGAGGCGGCCGCGAAGGCGGCTCGTTTCCGCAAGGTGGTGAAGCAACCGCAGACCGTGTCGGCGTAAGTCCGAATCTTTCTTTGTCTACTCTCTTTCTTTCTTTTCTTTGGTGGTTCTTGAAACCTTTGTCTTTTTCTTCGATGATCAGAGCTCCGTTGTCGCTTGAGCGGGCGGCTGCCGGCTCCGTCATCGAGTCGCCAAGGGGCTCTGGGAGCACCACCCGCCGCGTGGACCCCCGCGCCGACCTCCAGGAGGCGACGGAAAGGAACGCGCGGGAGGCGCGGGAGGAGCAGGAGGCGCGGGAGGCGGAGGCATGGAAGACGGCCGCCGCCCAGGCGGCACAGGAGGAGGAGGCGGCGAAGGCACTCGCCGAGGCCCCAGCCAGGGCCCAGGCAGAGGCTGAGGCCGTGGCGGCGGGGGAGGTTTTGATGGTCACCCCGCTGCGCGTCATGGCGCCTGGGGACATGGAACCCTCGCCAGCGGGAGCCAGCGGCGACCAGCCGGGGCTGGGGGGAAGCGGCGACGACGTCATCATCTTGGAGAAGGCGCCGGAGCCGACCCCGCCAACTGGGGCAGCCCAAGGCGGCCAGCCTGATCCGCCGCCTGCACAGTCGGCGGAGGGCGAGCCGGCCGCGAGGGTTGAGGTGGCGGTCCGGATTCTGCCAAGCCAGCGTGCGGGGAAGGCCGCGTCGGAGCCGCAGAAGGCTGCGTCGGAGCCACAGCCGGCCGTGGGCTCCAGTTCGTCGGCCCGGGACGCGGAGGCGGCCAGCGCTACCTCGGGGTGGACGCCAGGCGGAGGGACAACCGTAGTGAACGTGGCTGCACAAGACGTCCGGACCCGGCTCCAAAGCCAAGCCGCGGCGCTGAGGCAGTTCACCGACGAGTTCCTCGCAACGCGGGCGGCCATCCGGGTTAGTACTCCCGTCTTGTTTCTTCTTGACTTTGCTTTTTTCTTGATCTTGATTTCTTCCGTGGGGGCGCGTCAGCGCACCCACTGGGTGTAGTCCCCGAGTTCCGAGCCGGCTGCTGAGCAGGCGGCTTGGAACTTCTTGGTGGATTTGCCTTTGCTATTTTTGTTCTCACTTCGGTCTTCTGTCCATCTTGCAGGACTACCACAACCTTCGAGCGGCCGCCTTCAACTCCCAGGCTCGGGAGCTGACTCAGAAGACCGCCGACCTTACTGAGAGCCGAGGTACGTGGCTTGATCTTTATCTCATGTGGGGGCGCGTCAGCGCACCCACTGGGTGTAGTCGCCGAGATTCGGGCCGACTGTTGAGCTGTCGGGTCGGATCTTCCGTGACGATTTCTTACTGTTCTTCTTCTTCTTCCGACTTTGCAGCGGCCAACGCCAGTCTGAGGGCACAGCTGGGGGAGTCCCAGACTGCTCTTCGTGCCAAGGATGCCGAGCTCGCCGCCTTGGCGCAGGAGCGCGACCGCCTGGCCAAGAAGTTGGCCGACCAGGAAGAAAGCCACAAGGCGGCGCTGAAGGCTGTGCAGGATCGTGAAGCCACTCTCCAGGCCGAGTTCGAGACGGAGGCGGCTGGCTGGGCTGAGGCCAGGCAGACTCTGGTCTCTGGCTACGGCCAGATCGAAGATCTGGTTGACGGTAAGCCGCCTACCTCTCCGTCCTTTCTTGCCATCTGCCACTTTGGCTTGTTTTCTGATTTTGGTGTTCTTTTCTTCCTTTCTTCTTCTTTCTTGCGCAGAGTATTTCCCTGGCTATTCTACTGCCGCCAACCAGACCATCGAGGCCCGTCGCCAGGCGCGGAGGCAAGCCGGCTTTGAAATCTCGCCAACCGCCGGCCGCTCGCTGGAGGAACAGCTCCTGGCGATCCAGGCTCGCATCCAGCCGGCTCACCGGCTGCTCCGCCGGCTTCAGCGTGCCGGGGCGCAGGTCTTGGCCGCCCTCTGGCCCGGCCAAGCGGTCCCTCGCACCCCAGTCGGACCGCCGACTGGCTGGAGGTGGCAGTCGGCCGCTTCGAGGCTTGGAAGGCGTCGGCGGCTCGCTCCGGTGCCAGGCGGGCGCTGGAGTTCGTCAAGGCCTGGTATCCCGGCCTGAGCTTGGACCAGCTGGCTACCTGGCGGCAGCAAGCCGACACGGAGCTGGAGCCGGCGCGGCCGGCCATCATTCGGCGGGCTTCGGCGATCGCCGACTACACCGACACCAGCGTCTTCGCCCCCGAGGTGGACGACAATGGAGTCGCCCAGCCGGAAGAGTGGTTCGGGCTGGACCCGGCGTACGGTGAGGACTCGGCGGAGGAGATCGACTCCAGCGACGAGGGCGAAGAGGAGGAGGAGGAGGGTGAAGACGCCGAGCCGGCTGGTGGAGTAGCCGGCCAGCCTCAGTCTGACAGCGCCTCCAGCACTACGTTGCGCGCCTCCACGCCTCCTGCCGCAGGTGGTGGTCAAGCCGGGGCCCGCTAGTCGGCCACTCCTTCAGCCGGCGAGGCTGCCTTCACCGACCAGCTCGGCCTCCATGTCGCGCCCTAGTCTGCCGTCTTTTGCTTTTCCTGTCTTGTTACTCTTTAGAACAATGTTTGGTTAAATTCGCACAATTCCACCCACTGGGTGTATTCGAACTTATGTCTGTTGCCGGCCTGTTGGCGGCTTTATGTATATATATGACTTATGCATTTGGCCTTTCCTTGTACTTTTTGCGTTTTGTCCTTCTGCTTTTTCCTTTGCCGCCCTCCCTTGGTTGCTGCCTCCCCAGTCAAACAGTTGCTCTGCAATCTGTAGCCGGGGGAGTGCCTGGCCGATTGGGGAGGGGGAAGTAATTTAGCTCTGCTGGACTAAAGCTAAGTTTTTTAGGAAGCCGGCCAGCCGGCTGCTCTGGTAGCCGGCAGGCATGTTTGGAGGCCGTCTCTTTGCTATATAGGTTCGTTGTTCCTTAGCCGTTTTTCGTGTGGGCGTCCTGTCTGTCTTTCCTCTTGCTAGTCGGACAGTCAGTTCTTTGAGCTGCGACTTTCAACAAGAGAGGACTCGGGAGCCGGCGCACTACTTTTCTGACTTTGGGAAAAACTTTCGATATAGCTCAAGGCGGCCAGTCCCCGGGCCGACTAGTCGAACCCGGTGCCGGACAAAAATTCAAAATGTAATAATACATTCATGGATATGACACTCGTCATTCATAGATAAATAAAAGGCAGTCCCCGAGTACTGTTCGGGGGGCCTGTTGGTTTGTACTTAATACAAAAAGAGGAGCGTGATACATACTGCTTTTCAGCTGTAAAATCATCTTAGGAGGTTTGCGTTCCATGGTCGCTCCGACTCCTTGCCGAAGTCGTCTCTCTTGCGAGCTCTTGGTTTTTGCGCGTCGATCAAGTAGTAGGAGTCGTTGCCGAGTGCCTTGCTGACGACGAAGGGGCCTTCCCAAGGGGCCGAGAGCTTGTGCTGGCCGGCTGTTCGCTGGATCAGCCGGAGCACAAGGTCGCCCTCTTGGAAGAATCTTGGCTTGACCTTGCGGTTGTAGTAGCGGTGCAGCCCTTGCTGGTAGATGGCGGACCGGCTGAGGGCTAACAGCCGGCCTTCTTCCAGTAGGTCGACGCTGTCTTCTCTTGCTTCTTTGGCTTCCTCCTCCGTGTACATGGTGATCCGAGGCGAGTCGAACTCGATGTCTGTTGGGATGACAGCCTCGGCACCGTACACGAGGAAGAATGGAGTGAAGCCGGTTGACTTGTTGGGTGTAGTGCGTAGACTCCAGAGGACAGCCGGCAGCTCTTCGAGCCAGCAGCCGGCCGATCGCTCCAGTGGTACAACTAGTCGGGGCTTGATGCCGGAGAGGATGAGTCCATTTGCTCGCTCGACCTGGCCGTTTGACTGCGGGTGGGCAACGGACGCTAAGTCCAGTCAGATGCCCTGCGTCGCGCAGAAACGTGCCAGTGCTCCTTTGGCGAAGTTCGTGCCATTGTCGGTGATGATGCTGTGTGGCATGCCGTACCGAGTATTGATGTCGGTGATGAATGTCACGGCAGTCGGCCCGTTCAGCTTCTTAATCGGCTTGGCTTCGATCCACCTTGTGAACTTGTCCACAGCAACGAGTAGATGTGTCAGGCCGCCGCGGGCTGTCTTGAAAGGGCCCACCATGTCCAGTCCCCAGACGGCAAAAGGCCAAGTAAGGGGAATGGTCTTGAGGGCAGAAGCCGGCAGGTGTTGCTTGGAACTAAAAACTTGACATCCTCTGCAGCTCTTGACTATTTCTTTAGCATCCTCCAAGGCAGTCGGCCAGAAGAAACCATGGCGGAAAGCCTTGGCGACAAGGGATCTTGAGGCTGCGTGGTGGCCGCATTCGCCTTGGTGGATGTCTTTGAGGATTGCCACTCCTTTTTCTAGCTCGACACAACGCTGGAAGACTCCAGTGACGCTGCGCTTCACAAGCTCTCTGTTGATTATTGTGTATGCTGCGGCTCGTCGTTGCACTAGTCTTGCTGAGATCTCATCAGCCGGCAGCTCTCTGTTGACTAGGAACTTGAGGATGGGCTGGGCCCATGAGGGAGCTGTGACTTCTTCTTCTGTTAATGTGGCCACCATGACTCGGGTGGGTGGGTTGGGTGTTGAATTGGAGTCGGCCACCGCTTCTTGTGTCGTTGCAGTCCCCGGGCCAACTGCTGCAGTCCCCGGGCCGGGTTCTGAAGTCCCCGTGCCGCCTGCGGGATTTCTCAAGTCGGATCCGGCTGTATCCGGCGCAGGCGGTACGAAGATGGAATCCGACTCTGGAGACGGCTTGATGGACGGCTTGAGGAGGCGCTGGAGGGAGACGCCAGTCGGTATGGCTTGTCGGGTGGAGCCGATCCGTGCTAGGGCATCTGCTTGGTCGTTGTCGGCCCTTGGCACGTGAAGGAACTCGCACCCTTCGAAGTATCCGCTTATCTGCTGGACGAGGAAACGATAGCTCGCCATGTTTGCGTCCTTGGCGTCCCAATCGCCAAACGATTGCTGGACCACCAAGTCTGAGTCGCCGTAGCACAGGATTCGGCGTATGCCAAGCTCTTTGGCTAGCCGGAGCCCGTGTACGAGCGCCTCGTACTCGGCCACGTTGTTGGAGGCGGCGAAGTGGATCTGCAGCGTGTACTTGAGCTTGTCGCCTTTGGGATAGGTGAGGACGATGCCGGCTCCCAAGCCGGTGCGCATCTTGGATCCGTCAAAGTGCATCCGCCAATGGGTAGAGTCGGGAGCCGGCGGTAAGTACTCGGTCTCGGCCCAGTCGACGAGGAAGTCGGCCAATGCTTGCGACTTGATGGAGGTGCGGGGTTGATAGAAGATCGTGTAGGGCGCCAATGCAATGGCCCATTTGGCCACCCGGCCGGATGCATCCCGGCTGCCTATGATCTCGGCAAGCAGGGCAGTGCACACGACCGTGATAGGGTGCTCTTGGAAGTAGGGCTTCAATTTCTTGGCAGCGAAGTACACCCCATAGCACATCTTTTGGTAGTGCGGGTAGTTTTGCTTTGAGCTGGATAGTACTTCGCTGAGATAGTAGACCGGCCTCTGGACTAGCTGGGCTCGGCCTTCCTCCGGGCGCTGCACCACAACAACAGTGCTGACGACTCGGCTAGTCGCGGCGATGTAGAGGAGCATGGGCTCCTTCTCAGTCGGCGCAGCCAGGACAGGCGGAGTGGTCAGCATTTTCTTCAACTCATGGAAGGCTTGGTCGGCTTGATCATTCCAATCAAAGTGAGTGGACTTCTTCATGAGTCGGTACAGGGGAGAGCCTTTTCTCCTAGTCGGCTAATAAAACGATTCAGGGAGGCTAAGCAGCCGGTGAACTTCTGCACATCTCGCAGCTTGGTGCGAATCTCCATCCTCTCGATGGCCTTGATCTTGACGGGGTTGCACTCAATGCCGCGTTCGGAGACCAGGAAGCCTAGCAGCTGGCCGGCTGGCACTCCGAACACGCACTTCTCGGGGTTGAGCTTGATTTGGAATCGGCGCAAGTTGGCAAATGTTTCTCTCAGGTCTTCCAGCAAGGTACCGCGCTTCTCTGTCTTCACCACAATGTCGTCTACGTAGACGTGGGAATTTCTGCCGAGTTGTTTCAAGAGACATTTCTGCATGCAACGCTGGAAAGTGGCACCGGCATTTCTCAAGCCGAATGTCATTGTCAGGTAGCAGAAAGCTCCAAAGGGTGTGATGAAGGCAGTCTTCAGGCGGTCAGCTGGGTCCAACTTGATCTGATGATACCCTGAGTATGCATCCAAAAAACTTAACAGCTCGCATCCGGCTGTGGAGTCTATCACTTGGTCAATCCGTGGCAGGGCAAACGGATCCTTTGGGCAGGCCTTGTTCAGACTAGCGTAGTCTATACACATACGCCACTTGTTATTCTTCTTCAGAACCAGAATTGGGTTGGCAAGCCACTCTGGAAAGAACACTTCCATGATAAAGCCGGCGGCAAGGAGCCGGGCTATCTCTTCTCCCACGATTCTTCACTTCTCTTCTGACAGTCGGCGGAGGGGCTGCTTGACCGGCTTCGCATCATCTCGGACATGTAATTTGTTCTCGGCGAAATCCTTCGGGACACCCGGCATGTCCTTTGGGGACCATGCAAAGATGTCTCGATTCTCACGGAGGAAGTCGACGAGCTCGCCTTCCTATTTACTGTCCAAGTTCGCCCCAATGACAGCGAACCTCTCCGGGTTCTCCGGGTCCAGAGGTATCTTCTTCGTCTCTTTGGCAGGCTGGAAGGAGCCCTGCGCATCACAATCCTTGGGGTTGGGGGACAAGGCCGGCTGCTTGCCGGCCATGGCCACAACCCGTTCCAACATCTTCTTCTCTTCTGCCACCACGAGGGACTCGGCCAGCCGGCTACTGGCCATGGCGCACTCGATGGACTTCTTGTAGTCGCCGGCTACCATGATGATCCGCTTCGAGCTCGACATCTTCATCTTCAGGTAGGCGTAGTGGGGCACAGCCATGAACTTGGCCAAAGCAGGTCGGCCAAGTAGTGGATGATAGGGGCTCTCCAAATCCACTACCTCGAACCATATTGCTTCCCGGCGAAAATGATCTTTGTCTCCGAAGAGAACATCCATTTTGATCTTGCCGATTGGAGAGCAAGACAGGCCGGGTACGATACCATGGAAGACGGTGCGTTTGGCATGAGCTGCTTCGCTTTGATGTTCAGCTTCTCCATGGTATCGCGGTACAGTATGTTGATACTGCTTCCACCGTCTATCAGGACGCGGGAAAATCTGGCAGCTCGCCTCTCCGTCGCGAGGGTGACGTCCAAGACCATTGCATAGGAGCCAGGCGAGGGCATCACCTCTGGGTGGTCGGCCTGGCTCCAGCTGATTGGCTTTTCTGACCAGTGCATGAACTCGGCGGCGCTAGAGGCGACTGCATTCACTTCTTGGTGCTGTCGGCGTCGGCTGCGCTTGTCGTCGGCTTGACTAGTGAAGACGACGTAGGCGGCGTGCTCTTCGGGAAATTCGTCTTGGATGGCGCCGACTGCCGGCCGAGCCGCCGGCTGCTGGGGGGCTGGAGACGGCTGGCCGGGAGGCGGAGGCGGCAACATTCCCTCACCCTTGGTGATGCGGGTGAGCCAGTGGCATTTCCGGGTTGTGTGGTTGGACGGCTTCGCGCCGCTATGGAACTTGCAGGGGGCGTCTAGTGCTTGTTCGTAGGAGAAAGACGGCTGCCAAGCCGGCCTTCCGCCCTTCTTCTTGGGAGCGGGCCGTTCTTCAGGCTGCTCGTCTTCAACTGTGGCCACCTGCCGACTGGAGGAAGTCGGCATGGGGCCCTTGCGCTTGTGGTCGTTCTGGTAGGGGCGCCGATTAGGGTCGCCAGCTGGCGTCTTGGGAGCCGGAGCAATCACCTTCCCAGAGGCGTCTACTCTCAGCTCGGTCTTCATCGAGGAGTCGGCTGTGGCGTATTTGTCGGTGATGCTAGTAACTCGTCGAGGGTAGCCGGCTCATCGCAAAGGAGTCGGTGCTTAAGGAGGGTGCCCTCTCGGCACCCGGCGGTGAAGTACTCAATGGCCTGGACCTCGTGCACCCCCTCGCAGGAGTTGCGGAGCTCGGCCCATCGCGTGAGATAGTCGCGGGTCGACTCGTTGGGCCCTTGGACGCAGAGGGAGAGCTAGCGAGCCTTGGGAGGCCGCTTGTAGGTGCTGGTGAAGTTGCGGACGAAAACTTCGGTGAAGTCCAGCCAACTGTTGATGCTGTAGGGCTTGAGGCTGTTGAGCCATGTGCGCGCCGTGCCCTGCAGCATGAGGGGGACGTACTTCACGGCGACGCACCGATTGCCGTTGGCTATGCTGATGGCCGTGGAGTAGTCGATGAGCCAATTGTCCGGCTTCACCGAGCCGTTGTACTTGGGCGTGTCTCTGGGGAGCGAGAACCCTTTGGGGAAAGGCTCGTCGCGGATGCGGGGGCCAAAGCATGGCGGGACGACATCGTCTTCTTCTTCTAGTGCCAAGGATCGAGCAAGGCGGTCGATCCTGTGGCGGGCGTCGTTCTCGCCGACTCCTTCTCGGCGGCCGAGTCGGTCGCCAAGAGTCGGGTGTGTGATAGGCGGCGGAGTGAGGCGTCTTTCTCTTCGAGGCGGGGGAGGAGGCAGATTTCCTTGGTGCTCTACAGCTCGAGGGCAGCCATCCGCGTCGCGCTCGATGGTGATGCGAGTCCGGCTGCGGCTGGCAGCCGGCTCCTTGTCTTTCTTCTGGCGCGCGCCGCTCGCAGTCGGCGAGCGGGACGTCGCGGCGTGCTCCCGGCGCGGGGGATGACTATCAGCACGGGCGCCGGCTCTGTGCCGTTCTGCAGCTGCGTCGAGCAGCTGTTGGATCCGTCTCGTCATGTAGGGGAGCTCATCGGCTCCCAGCCCATCGAGCTCTTCTGCAGCCGCCTGAGCGGCTCGCAGATTCTCGAGCGGGGTGGCGTAGACGGGGCGATCTGCGCCCAGCATGCTGGCGACGGCTGCGCCGCGCTTCTGGACGAAGCCGGCTCAGCTCGGGCCGCTAGACGGCGGCGTGCGGAAGGCGGCGCGGTCGGCTTCGCGCTGGTGGGCCTCGGTAAGGCGTCTCATCGAGGCTATCTTCTGGCCCTCCGCGATGAGGGCAAGGCGGCGTGCCTCCAGGGTCTCGGCGTCGGCGTCAGCCGGGATGGGGACGGAGAGGTCGTGCATCGCCGCTTGCTGAGCGTCGCGGGCATTCTCGCCCGAGGTGGAGACGTGGCTGATGACCAGCATTTCGGTGACAGCGCTGCTGCTGCTGTCAGCTCGAGGGAGGGGGTCGTCGAAGACCACCACGTCAGAGGGGTAGGCGTCAAGCGACGCGGTGTCGGAGTCGATGAGCATCGGGTCGGTGGAGCCGACCGACTCCATGTCCGCAGCAGGCTCGCTGGAGACGTGAAGTTGGTCGAGGAGGCTGACGAGGCGGCTCTCGGGGTAGTCGGTGCCTGCGTCGGACGCAGGCTCGTCGGAGATGCGAGTCTCACCGAGAAGATCGGCGAGGCGGCTCACTGCGCAGGCGTTGTCGACGCCTTGCAGCGCGTCGAGGCAAACGCCATCGGGCGCAGCAGGCTGGCTGCGCTCGCGGGGGAGGAAGAGGGTTCCCGTCCAGAACAGGTCTCCGGACGACGGTGCACCTGGCCCCACGGTGGGCGCCAAATGTCGGGTGGTTGGTGCGACATATGCCAAGGGATGGATTATCATTGTGGGAGCCAATAAAACGTCGCCGGTGCCTGGAAAAGGGATGAGGCGAAGACATGCACGCCGGCGGATCTTACCCAGGTTCGGGGCTCTCCGAGGAGATAACACCCCTAGTCCTGCACTGCGGGGTCTCCGCATGATCACTAGATCGATGAAAGGTAGCTACAATCGCTCCTAGAGCTGTTGAGATCAAGGGAGAAGAAGAACAAGGCTAGCTCTTGCTTCTCTCTATCTATGGTGTGTGTGCTATGCTTGGAAGCCAACTATGCTCAGAGGCCAACCCTTTGCATGGGTGCTCCGAGGGGTTTATATAGGCCTACCCCCGGGGGTACAATGGTAATCCGGCTGGGCTCTGGTCCCAGCCGTCAGTGTCTACGCTCGCCGGCTTCTCCGCCGGCTGCTGGGTCCCGCCGGCTGGTGGCTCCCGCCGGCTGCCGGCTACTTGGTCGACAGGCCGGCCCCACCGCCTAGGGTCTTGTCGGTGGCTGCTTACTGTAGCCGCGCCTCTGATGACGAGGGCCTTGTCGAGGTAAGCGTGGCTACAGTGGGCCGCCTCGGGGGCTCTCACTGTAGCCTTACCTCGTCTTGTCTCCTTAATGGGGCTCCTGCTTCGAGGAAGGGAGTAGCCGGCTTCTGGAGGCCGGCTACGCTCTTGGCCGACTGGGAAAGGCTGGGCCGCCTTCACGCCTCTCTCTGGCTGAAGGGGCCCGCCGCCCGCGGGCCGTACGGGAGTCGGTCGTGGGTGACGTCTAGGTCAGCATGGCTACAGTGCCGAGCCACACGGGAGACGGCCGTCCCGTACGGCGTCCTGTAGCCATGCCCGCCTCGGGCTTTGGGGGTAGTGGGCTGCACTGTGACCACACCTCGTCGTGTCGCCGTTATGTGGGAACAGCTTTGGTGGTTATGGTCTCGGCCGGCTCCTAGGAGTCGGCGTCCTTCTTGGCCGGCTTCTTGGAGTCGGCCACCCCGTAGTCGTCCTGGGGAGGAGTTGGTGAGGCTGGGTCGCCTTCCGGGAGTCGGCTTCGGAGGTAGCCGGCCAGGGAAGGCGGCCCAATGCTCGGAATGCTTGGAGGCCCGAAGGCCTGATAATTTTTTCAGAAGAACCAGGGGCAGTCGGTTAGGCTACCCGTGGCCATTTACTCCGACATCATGTTTCAAATTAGTTACACAAGTTTACCATATGTGCATGCTACGGGACTTGCAAACTTCAACACAAGTATTTCCCAAATTCACAACTACTCAACTAGCACAACTTTAATATCACTATCTCCATATCTCAAAACAATCATCAAGTATCAAACTTCTCTTAGTATTCAATGCACTTTTTATGAAAGTTTTTATTATACCCATCTTGAATGCCCATCATATTAGGACTAAATTCTTAACCAAAGAAAATTACCATGCTTTTCTAAAGACTCTCAACATAATATAAGTGAAGCATGATAGTTCATCTATTTCTTCAAAACAAAACCACCGCCGTGCTCTAAAAAGATATAAGTGAAGCACTAGAGCAAATGACAAACTACTCCAAAAGATATAAGTGAAGATCAATGAGTAGTCGAATAATTATGTAACTATGTGAAGACTCTCTAACATTTAAGAATTTCAGATCTTGGTATTTTATTCAAACAACAAGAAAAACAAAAGAAAATAAAATGATGCTCCAAGCAAAACACATATCATGTGGTGAATAAAAATATAGCTCCAAGTAAAGTTACCGATGAACGAAGACGAAAGAGGGGATGCCATCCGGGGCATCCCCAAGCTTAGGCTATTGGTTGTCCTTGAATGTTACCTTGGGGTGCCTTGGGCATCCCCAATCTTAGGCTCTTGCCACTCCATATTCCATAGTCCATCGAATCTTTACCCAAAACTTGAAAACTTCACAACACAAAACTTAACAGAAAACCCGTAAGCTCCGTTAGTATAAGAAAATAAATCACCACTTAGGTACTGTTGTGAACTCATTCTAAATTCATATTGGTGTAATATCTACTGTATTCCAACTTCTCGATGGTTCATACCCTCCGATACTACTCATAGATTCATCAAAATAAGCAAACAACACGATGAAAATAGAATCTGTCAAAAACTGAACAGTCTGTAGTAATCTGTATCATTCGAATACTTATGCAACTCTAAAAATTCTGAAATAAATTGGTGGACCTGAGGAATTTATCTATTGATCATCTTCAGAAAGAACCAACTAAATAGCACTCTCCAGTAAAAAGTTGTAGCTAATCTTGTGAGCGCTAAAGTTTCTGTTTTTTACAGCAAGATCACAAAGACTTCACCCAAGTCTTCCCAAAGGTTCTACTTGGCACAAACACTAATTAAAACATAAAACCACATCTAAGCAGAATCTATATGAATTATTTATTACTAAACACGAGCAAAAAGCAAAGAACAAAAATAAAATTGGGTTGCCTCCCAACAAGCGCTAACGTTTAACACCCCTAGCTAGGCATGATGATTTCAATGATGCTCATATAAAAGATAAGAATTGAGACATAAAGAGAGCATCATGAAGAATATGACTAGCACATTTAAGTCTAACCCACTTCCTATGCATAGTGATTTTGTGAGCAAACAACTTATGGGAACAATAATCAACTAGCATAGGAAGGCAAAACAAGCGTAACTTCAAGATTTTCAACACATAGAGAGGAAACTTGATATTATTGCAATATGTAGAAACATATGATCCTCTCTCATAATAATTTTCAGTAGCATCATGAATGAATTCAACCATATAACCAGCACATAAAGCATTCTTTTCATGATCTACTTGCATAGAAATTTTACTACTCTCCACATAAGCAAAATTCTTCTCATTCAGAACAGTAGGAGTATCATAAGAAACTCGAATACTATAAATTGTTTCCATATTAAAGGATTAATGTTCAGAAAAAGGGTAATCATAATCATGACAAGTTTTATAAATATAATCATCACTACTTTTTAGAGCATAAGTTTCATCACAATAATCATCATAAGTAGCAACTTTGTTCTCATCACAATCAATTGAAACCTCTTCCGAAATAGTGGATTCATCACTAAATAAAGTCATGACCTCTCCAAATCCACTTTCATATTTATCACAATAAGATTCAATATCCTCAAAAATAGTGGGATCATTACTTCCTAAAGTTTACACTCTTCCAAACCCACTTTCATCAATATAATCATCATAAGTAGGAGGCATGCTTTCATCATAATAAATTTGCTCATCAAAACTTGGGAGGCTAAAAATTTCATCTTCATTAAACATAGCATCCCCAAGCTTGGGACAAACATTAATTGCAGCAAATATATTCTCAAACATGTCACTCATCAAACATAGCATCCCCAAGCTTGAGCCTTTTAATATTGTAAGCATAATCACTCTCATCATTAATAGTATGGATAGCACCAATAGTATAGCAATTATCATCATCAAAATGAGTAATTGGAGCAATATCATTTTGGAGGGATACCTTTCTACCTTTGCTTCTCCGTCTTTTCTTTTTCTTCTTCACATCATGTGTGGGTTTAATCCTCTTTCTGGAGCTCCTTATTAATGAGATTGGTTGAATAGAAGGCTCCTCCTCGTTACCTGATTCATCATAAGAAATAATAGGAGGAAATTGGGAAGTCTCTTCCCTTTCATTATTATTCTCTTCATCTTCTATTTGTTTTCTTGTCTTTATGTAATTGGCAATATAAGGATTTTCAATGCAATTCACTGCACAATACATAAAAATTTGTTCTAGATCAAAATCAAGAAATCTATCAAGATTAAATTTTGGAATACCCTCAGTTATACGTTTCATTTCTTCATACCCCAAAAGAAGACTAAGCTCTTTATGATGCTCAAGTAATCAAGTTATCACAATTTTTGGACATGATTTGATCATGAAACAAATAGCATTGGAGCTTTAAATGACCATGTTCATTCCAAAGTTCACAAGGATGGCGATAAATATTGAATCTTTCAACACAATCGTCTAGCCTTTCTTGCAACCATTTAGTTTCCAAATACTTATGAATCTTGCAAAATCTATCTTCCCTATTTGGTGTGTACTTGCAAACTCTATGCACTCCAAAAAAATTGACACGCTTATAAGAAACATTTTCAAAATGACTAGTGCAATCATCATTAGTACCATGGATATTCAAGGAGTTCGTACTAACAACATTGCAATCATGCTCATCATTCAAAGATTTAGTGCCAAACATTCTAATGCATTCTTCTTCTAGCACTTGAGCACAATTATCGGAATCCTTATTTTCACGAAAGACATTAAAAAGATGAAGCATATGAGGCAACCTTAATTCCATTTTTTGTAGTTTTCTTTTATATAATAAACTAGTGATAAAACAAGAATAAAAAATATTTGATTGCAAGATCTAAAGATATACCTTCAAGCACTCACCTCCCCGGCAACGGCGCCAGAAAAGAGCTTGATGTCTACTACGCAACCTTCTTCTTGTAGACGTTGTTGAGCCTCCAAGTGCAGACATTTGTAGGACAGTAGCAAATTTCCCTCAAGTGGATGACCTAAGGTTTATCAATCTGTGGGAGGCGTAGGTTGAAGATGGTCTCTCTCAAACAACCCTGCAACCAAATAACAAAGAGTCTCTTGTGTCCCCAACACACCCAATACAATGGTAAATTGTATAGGTGCACTAGTTCGGCGAATAGATGGTGATACAAGTGCAATATGGATGGTAGATATAGGTTTTTGAAATCTGAAATTATAAAAACAGCAAGGTAACTAATGATAAAAGTGAGCGTAAACGGTGTTGCAATGCTAGGAAACAAGGCCTAGGGTTCATACTTTCACAAGTGCAAGTTCTCTCAACAATAATAACATAATTGGATCATATAACTATCCCTCAACATGCAACAAAGAGTCACTCCAAAGTCACTAATAGCGGAGAACAAACGAAGAGATTATGGAAGGGTACAAAACTACCTCAAAGTTATCCTTTCTGATCGATCTATTCAAGAGTCCGTAGTAAAATAACACGAAGCTATTCTTTCCGTTCGATCTATCATAGAGTTAGTACTAGAAGAACACCTTAAGACACAAATCAACCAAAACCCTAATGTCACCTAGATACTCCAATATCACCTCAAGTATCCATGGGTATGATTATACGATAAGCATCACACAATCTCAGATTCATCTATTCAACCAACACAAAGAACTGCAAAGAGTGCCCCAAAGTTTCTACCGGAGAGTCAAGACGAAAACGTGTGCCAAATCCTATGCATAAGTTCACAATGTTACGGAACCCGCAAGTTGATCACCAAAACATACATCACATAGATCACGTGAATATCCCATTGTCACCACAGATAAGCACATGCAAGACATACATCAAGTGTTCTCAAATCCTTAAAGACTCAATCCGATAAGATAACTTCAAAGGGAAAACTCAATCCATTACAAGAGAGTAGAGGGGGAGAAACATCATAAGATCCAACTATAATAGCAAAACTCGCGATACATCAAGATCGTACCACCTGAAGAACACGAGAGAGAGAGAGATCAAACACATAGCTACTGGTACATACCCTCAGCCCCGAGGGTGAACTACTTCCTCCTCGTCATGGAGAGCGCCGGGATTATGAAGATGGCTACCGGTGATGGATCCCACCTCCGGCAGGGTGCCGGAACAGGGATCCGATTGGTTTTTGGTGGCTACAGAGGCTTGCAGTGGCGAAACTCCCGATCTAGGTTATGTTCTTGGGGTTTCTGTATATATAAGAGGTTTTGGCATCGAGAACAAGTTTGGGGGGGGTCTCTGGACTATCGACGAGGTAGGGAGGCGCGCCCAGGGGGTGGGCGCGCCCCCCACCCTCGTGGGTAGCCCGGGACTCTTCTCGCCCATCTCTTTTGCTCCATGGCCTTCTTCTGGTCCAAAAATAAGTTCTGTGAAGTTTCAGGTCAATTGGACTCCGTTTGGTTTTCCTTTTCTGCGATACTCAAAAACAAGGAAAAAAACAGAAACTGGCACTAGGCTCTAGGTTAATAGGTTAGTCCCAAAAATCATATAAAAAAGCATATAAATGCATATAAAACATCCTAGATGGATAATATAATAGCATGAAACAATAAAAAATTATAGATACATTGGAGACGTATCAAGGGGTCCTCGGGCATCCGGACTATGGTATGTGGGCCAGACTGATGGACTGTGAAGATACAAGACCGAAGACTCTCTCCCGTGTCCGGATAGGACTCTCCTTGACGTGGAAGGCAAGCTTGGCGTCCAGATATGAAGATTCCTTTCTCTGTAACCGACTTTGTACAACCCTAGCCCCTCCGGTGTCTATATAAACTAGGGGGCTTAGTCCTTAGAGGCAAGAATAATAATCGTAGTCATACAGGCTAGACTTTTAGGGTTTTAGCCATTACGATCTCGTGGTAGGTCTACTCTTGTAATACTCATATTTATCAAGATCAATCAAGCAGGAACTAGGGTATTACCTCCATAGAGAGGGCCCGAACCTGGGTAAGCATCGTGTCCCCCGTCTCCTGGTACCATCGACCTTAGACGCATAGTTCGGGACCCCCTACCCGAGATCCACCGGTTTTGACACCGACATTGGTGCTTTCATTGAGATTTCCGTTATGTCGTCGTCAAGAGGTTCGATGGCGCCGTGAATCATCTACAATAATGTTGTCCAGGGAGAAACCTTCCTCCCTGGACAGATCTTCGTATTCGGCGGCTTCGCACTGCGGGCCAACTCGCTTGGCCATCTAGAGCAGATCGGTAGCTACGCCCCTGGCCGTCAGGTCAGATTTGGAAGCCTAAACTACGTCACGGATATCAGCGGAGGCTTGATCTTCGACGGATTCGAGACCACGGCAGCCGCCCCCTATCACCACGATGAACATGACTTAAATCTGTCATCAGACCATGCCCAGGAGATAGCGTCTGTAACCGCTCTGGCGCTAGATCCGGAGCAGATTGTGCCATCCGAGGACGGGAGGCTCAACCCCGCCACGGAAGCCGCAGACTCAGCGGCGTCGGAGCCGCACACAGACCCAACCTTGAGTGGGATCTGTGTCACCAGAACCTTGGACCTGTTTCCGGCTACAAGTTCTGAACCATGTGCGTCCGCGCACGTCGAGCTTGATCAGGCATCGATCGTCGAATTCAGCTCCTTGGACATTTTTCGGCACTCGCCTTTAGGCGACGTGCTAAACTCATTAAAAACACTCTCCTTAGCGGGGGACTCACAGCCGAATTATATCCGGTTCGAACTGGAGGCTGATGACGGAGAATTTCGCTTCCCACCCCCGCCCACTTAATAGCCACTATCGAAGACTTAACCGACATGCTCGATTACGGCTCCGAAGACATCGATGGTATGGACGACGATGCTGGAGAGGAGCAGGCCAAAAATCCACCGTTCATCGAATGATGGATGGCCACCTCCTCATACGACGTATACATGGTGGATGCACCAAAAGAGAATAGCAGCGATGACAAGGAAGATCCAGTTGAGGATGAACCTCCTGAGATACAACCAAAGCACCGGCGTCAGCGGCGCCGCTCTAAATCACGCCGCAGCAAAGACCGCAACACCGGCACGGGAGACAATAACACTCCGGATGGTGCCGAAGACAGAGAAGACCCCGACGAGCAAACTGCCGAACAGGACGATCGGGAAGATGGGCAAGTCAGCCCTGACGAACAGGCCATACACGAAGACTCGGAGGACAGTAATTATCTTCCGCTCTCTGAGGATGAGGTGAGCCTCGGCAACGAGGATTGTATCGTGCCTGAGGAACCTATCGAGCAGGAGCGCTTTAAGCACCGGCTATAGCCACTGCAAGGAGCCTGAAAAAGAAGCAGGAGCAGCTTCAAGTTGATCAAGATCTGCTCAACGATAGATGGACTGATGTCCTGGCAGCCGAGGAATACGGCCTCAAGCGCCCAGCCAAAAGTTACCCGAAGCGCAAATTGCTACCTCAGTTTGATGATGAGGCGTTAGAGCTCGTACCATCATCGCGCAATGCCGCTGACCGACCACCACGTGGTCGGGATAAAGCGGCAACTCAAGCCGAACACCAGCCTGCCCCGCCTCACCGTAAAGGCAGAGATAAAACAACTCGGGGACATACATACGACCTGCGGCAGGACTTGGACAGTAGAGCAGGTCAGAACAGATCGATCTATGGATCATAGGGACGTGCCCCAACATGCGACAACGGCTACCTAGCCGGACACAACAATCATACTCACGCTCGGGCCGAGAACCGCAGATAGACTCCATCTGAGCTACGTCGTGACGTGGTCCGACATAGAGGCGCCGCACACCCCCTTTGCTTCACGGACGAAGTAATGGAGCACGAATTCCCAGAAGGGTTTAAACCCACGAATATCGAATCATATGATGGAACAACAGATCCCGCCGTATGGATTGAGGACTTTCTTCTCCATATCCACATGGCCCGCGGTGATGATCTCCATGCCATCAAATTATCCTATTTTATTGATCATAATATATACATTGTCATAACTATGTACAAAAGTAGAGCCTATGGCTCAAGTATAGTAGGGCCGAAGATGAGCGATATTCCACGGCCGGTGGGTCTCCTCCTCCGATTTACGTGAGTCTTTTCCCTCTCGAACATCGATTAGGTAGTATGACCCGTTGTGTAGATTCTTGCTGACCACAAAGGGTCCTTCCCAAGGGGGGGATAACTTGTGCATATCAGTATGATCCTGGATGAGCCAGAGCACCAGATCACCTTCTTGAAAAGTTCTGGTTCTAACCCAGCGGCTGTGATAACGACGCAGATCCTGCTGGTAAATCACCGAACGATCCGCTGCAATGTCACGCTCCTCATCTAACAGATCAAGTGCTTCTTGTCGCGCCTTCTCATTGTCAGCTTCAACATACGCCGCTACACGGGGTGAGTCATGATGGATGTCACTAGGAAGAACCGCCTCCGCTCCATAAACCACGAAAAAGGCGTGTAACCCGTCGATCTGTTGGGTGTGGTATTGATGCTCCATAACACAGAAGGCAACTCCTCTACCCAACAACCCGGCGTCCGTTGCAAAGGAACCATAAGCCGGGGTTTGATGCCTCTCATGATCTCTTGATTGGCCCGCTCCGCTTGACCATTGGACTGAGGGTGAGCCACTGATGATACATCAAGCCAGATGTGCTCACGTTGACAGAACTCCTTCATGGCACCTTTTGACAAATTGGTACCATTATCTGTTATAATGTTGTGTGGAAAACCAAACCGGAAAATCACCTTTTTGATGAATTGAACCGACGTGGCCGCATCACACTTACTGACTGGCTCTGCCTCCACCCACTTTGTGAACTTATCAACCGCCACCAAAAGGTGGGTCTTCTTGTCCTTGGATCTCTTAAAGGGCCCAACCATATCCAGCCCCCAAGTGGCAAACGGCCAACTGATTGGAATCATCCTCAATTCTTGAGCCGGTACATGAGCGTGTCGTGAGAATTTTTTGACATCCATCACACCTTTTGACCAAGTCCTCGGCATCAGCGTGAGCTGTTAACCAATAAAAACCGTGACGAAACGCCTTGGCCACCAGAGATTTTGACCTGGCATGGTGACCACAATCTCCTTCGTGGATCTCACGCAAAATTTCACGGCCTTCTTCAGGAGACACACAGCATTGAACGCCCCTGTCACACTGCAATGATGTAACTCTCCATTGATAATAGTCATGGACTTGGACCGCCAGATTATCTGCCTGGCCGAAGTTTCATCTTCTGTTAATTCGCCCCGGTTCATGTACGCCAAATATGGAACCGTCCAATCCGGGATAACATGAAGAGCCGCCACCAATTGGGCTTCCGAATCAGGAATAGCCAAATCCTCTTCACCAGGGAGCTTGATAGACGGATGATGCAGCACATCCAGGAAGACATTAGGTGGAACCGGTTTACGTTGGGAACCCAAATGGCTCAAAGCGTCCGCCGCTTCATTCTTTCGCCGGTCCACATGATCGACCTGATAACCTTTAAAGTGACCTGCAATAATATCCACTTCTCGACGATACGCCGCCATGAGTGGATCCTTGGAATCCCAAGTACCGGACACTTGTTGAGCCACCAGGTCCAAGTCACCAAAGCACTTAACTCAGCTTAGATTCATCTCTTTAGCCATCCGAAGACCATGGAGTAAAGCCTCATATTCAGCTGCATTATTAGTGCAAGGGAACATTAAACGGAGAACATAACAAAACTTATCACCTCGTGGGGAAGTTAACATGACTCCAACCCCCGAGCCCTCCAATTTCCTGGACCCATCAAAATAAATAGTCCAATAAGTATGATCCGGCCTCTCTTCTGGCGCCTGTAATTCTGTCCAATCATTCATGAAATCCACAAGTGCCTGAGATTTGATCGACGTCCGTGGCATGTACTTCAACCCATGAGGCCCAACCTCAATAGCCCACTTGGCAATCCGGCCATTCGCTTCCCTGTTCTGGATTATATCCCCCAAAGGAGCAGAACTGACCACAGTAATGGGGTGGCCTTGGAAATATTGCTTAAGCTTTCGGATCGCCATAAAAACTCCATACACCAGCTTCTGCCAATGCGGGCACCTTTGCTTGGACTTAATAAGTAAACCGGCCGTTGAACCTGATACTCCTTTCCGGCCTCCTTGTACTCCACCACAATAGCCATGCTCACAGCCCGGGCGTTAGTTGCCACATATAGCAACAATGGCTCTTTATCAACAGAAGCAGCGAGCACTACTACAAAAACAGCTATAGCCAATATGGACACTAATGGTGCACTGTGCATGTGGTGCGCCA
The DNA here is from genome assembly GCF_018294505.1 of Triticum aestivum. Lineage (NCBI taxonomy): Eukaryota > Viridiplantae > Streptophyta > Magnoliopsida > Poales > Poaceae > Triticum > Triticum aestivum. The sequence goes on from NC_057814.1 coordinate 218,492,645, forward strand.
TTACGAAATAGTAATGGCGCACCATGTGTTGGTGCACCATTAGTGTGCAAATACTAATGGCGCACCACATCCACGGTGCGCCATTAGTAAAAAAATTTATTTTTTTATTTTTTCAAAACTAGTAATGGCGCACCAGGGGATAGTGCGCCATTACTAGTTAAACTAGTAATGGCGCACCACTCCCAAGGTGCGCCATTAGTAATTATGTTTCAAATAAAATTCAAATTTTTTTATTTTATTTTTTAAACTACTAATGGCGCACCGTGGGTGTGGTGCGCCATTACTAGTTCAACTAGTAATGGCGCACCACTCCCACGGTGCGCCATTAGTAATTTGGCCCAAACATTCCCCCGAATGCACACCCCCCCCCCCCCGCGTGGACCGCCTTTTCAGTTTTAAAAAATAAAATAAAATGATAGAAATGTCAAAAAAATAGAAGAAAATAAGATTCCCATGTGATATGTGGTCTAGTTGTTAGCAAAATTTACAAACATGAATTTTCGACTTTTTTGCAAAATCTCTCGAGAATTTGTAAAATGGGCATAACTTTTGCATACGAACTCGGATGAAAAAGTTTTTTATATGAAAAATCATCTACTCGAAAAGTTACATCCGAATTTAATGGGGGGGGGGAACCCGTTAAACATTTTCAAAATCCTCAAAAACCTAATAGAAAAAAAGATACGGGGCTTTTAAGATCTGGAGAGGCAAAAAAATTCAAAAAAATTCAAACTTACTAATGGCGCACCTGCCCATGGTGCGCCATTACTATCTTCCCGCCTTCAAAATTCAAAAGAAATCAAAAAATAAAAAAAGGTTAGTAATGGCGCACCTGCCCACGGTGCGCCATTACTATGCCGTATATATGGCTGGGCGTGGTCCTCTCCTCCTTACCTCTTCATTCTTCTCCTCCACTCCATCTCCTCCTCTCCTCCACTCCATCTCCCCTTCTCTCCTCCACCATACTACCCTCCTCCTCTTCGGCGACCTCCTCCTCCTCCTCTCCGACGACCTCCTCCTCCCTCCTGTCCTCCCCTCCCCTCACGGTTTCTCCTCCCTCCTCTCCGGTGATCTCCTCCTCCCTCCTCTCCGGTGATCTCCTCCTCCCTCCTCTCCGGTGATCTCCTCCTCCCTCCTCTCCGGTGAGCTCCTCCTCCCTCCTCTCCTCCCCTCCCCTCACGGTTTCTCCTTCCTCCTCTCCGGCGACCTCCTCCTCCTCTCCGGCGATCTAGGTGAGCGCCTCTCCGGTGACCTCCTCCTCCTCCTCTTCGGTGACCTCGGCCCTCCTCTCCGGCAAAAGAACACGGCAAAAGAACGTACAAGATACAAAAACAAGAACAAAATTTGAAAAAATATCGTGCAAAAAAATGAGCAAAAAAACGAGCAAAAAATGGGCAAAAAAATCGCGATCCAGATCCAAATTCAAAATTCAAAAATAGCAATGGCGCACGGTGGGGGTTAGGCGGTGCGCCACTACTATTTTCCCGCCTTCAAAATTCAAAAATACTAATGGAGCACCGTGGCCTATACTAATGGCGCACTGCCTGGTGCGCAATTAGTATCTAGTATACTAATGGCGCACCAGTGGTGCGCCATTAGTATTAATTACTAGTGGCGTGGTACTAGTGCCGCACCAGTAGTGCGCCATTAGTAGGCAAAACTGGTGCGCCACTAGTAGGCCTTTTCCTAGTAGTGGAGAACCGGCGGATTAGCCAGCTACCGCTTTAAGTCCTCAAATGCCTTATTGGCGGTGTCACTCGAGACGAAGTTATCCGTTTTCTTCAGCATCTGGTATAAAGGGATGGCCTTCTCACCAAGGCAACTGATAAACCGGCTCAACGCGGCAATCCGGCCTGCCAGGCGTTGAACATCATTGATACACTTCGGTTTAGCCAAAGAAGTTATAGCCTTGATCTTTTTCGGATTAGCTTCGATGCCTCTGTTAGACACCAGAAATCCCAAGAGCTTGCCTGCTGGTACACCAAAGACACACTTAGCCGGATTAAGCATCATTTTATAAACCCGGAGGTTATCAAAGGTTTCCTTCAGGTCATCAATCAATGTCTCCTTCTTTCTTGATTTCACCACAATATCATCCACATAGGCATGAACATTGCGGCCGATCTGATTATGAAGGCAATTCTGCACACACCGCCGATAAGTCGCCTGGGCACTCTTGAGCCCAAAAGGCATAGACACATAGCAGAAGGCTCCAAAGGGAGTTATGAAGGCTGTCTTCTCCTGGTCCTTAACTGCCATTTTGATCTGATGGTAACCAGAATATGCGTCCAGAAAGCTCAAACGCTCGCAACCCACCGTAGCATCAATAATTTGATCAATACGAGGGAGGGCAAAAGGATCTGCTAGACAAGCCTTGTTGAGATCTATGTAGTCCACACGCATGCACCAAGTGCCGTTCTTCTTGAGTACCAGCACCGGATTAGCCAACCACTCAGGATGAAATACTTCAATGATAAACCCAGCCGCCAAGAGCCTGGCAACTTCCTCACCAATAGCCCTCCGTCTTTCTTCATTAAACCGGCGAAGAAATTGTTTGAACGGTTTATACTTGGGGTCAATATTGAGAGTGTGCTTAGCGAGTTCTCTCGGTACACCTGGCATGACAGAAGGCTTCCACGCAAAGATGTCCCGATTCTCACGGATGAACTCGATGAGCGCGCTTTCCTATTTCGGATCCAAGTTAGCGCTGGTGCTAAACTGCTTGGACGAGTCGCCAGGAACGAAATCAACAAGCTTAGTCTCATCAGCCGATTTAAACTTTAGGGCCGGATCATGCTCTGTAGTTGGTTTCTTCAATGAAGTCATATCCGTCGGATCAACATTGTCTTTGTAAAACTTCAACTCTTCTGTTGCACAAACTAACTCAGCATAAGCCGCATCCCCTTCTTCACATTCCAAAGCGATCTTGCGGCTCCCATGCACTTTTATAGTTCCCTTATGACCCAGCATCTTGAGCTGCAGATAGACATAACAGGACCGTGCCATAAACTTAGCATAAGCCGGCCGTCCAAACAGGGCATGATACGGGCTCTTGATTTTCACCACTTCAAAAGTCAATGTTTCTGATCTTGAGTCATGCTCATCTCCAAAAGCCACCTCCAGAGCTATCTTACCAACAGGATATGCCGATTTACCAGGCACTACACCAAGGAACACCGTATTAGACGGCTTAAGATTTTTATCTGTTAACCCCATGCGACGGAAAGTTTCGTAATAAAGGATATTGATAGTACTTCCCCCATCCATGAGTACCTTAGTGAACTTATAACCTCCCACCTGAGGTGCCACCACTAATGCCAGATGACCCGGATTATCAACCCAGGGTGGATGATCCTCTCTACTCCATACGATTGGCTGCTCAGACCAGCGCAAGTAACGGGGCACCGCCGGTTCAACGAAATTCACTGCCCTTTTATGAAGCTTCTGATCACGCTTGCACAGGCTAGTGGTAAAGACATGATACTGCCCACTATTCAACTGCTTCGGGTTACTTTGATAACCCGACTGCTGCTGCTGCTACTGATTGCCCTGATGATTATAACCACCTTGGTTGCCCTGATTGCCTTGATTGCTATGTCCGCTCTGATTACCGTGAAAACCTGAACTGGAACTGCCTTCGCCGTAACCCGGGCCATGAGATCCAGGGCCTGAACCGCCACCCGGTCCATGATCATACCAAAAAAATTGGAATTTTTGAACTCCTGCATGATATAACAATCTTTCCAGAGGTGCGTGGCCGGTTTATCCTGCGACCCGTGCTTTGGGCAAGGCTGATTCAACAGATAAGACAAGCGCTCCGGATTAGGACTTGGTCCTCCACTACGTTGGGGCGGTTTACCCTTACGCCGCTGGCCCTTGTCCTGCACGTTGGTATTAGCCACAAAATCTAAACTGTTATCCGCTTTACGTTTACCACTGTTTCCATGACCCGCCGGGTTATGCTGCTGCCCCTTGGTGTTGCCGCTCTTCTTTCCCTTCCCTGTCTTGTCATCGTCAGACTCTGGATCCTTGGTACTATCAGAGTCGGCATACTTCACCAGAGCTGCCATAAGTGTTCCCATGTCATTACAATGACACTTGAGCCATCCCAACTTCAACTTCAGAGGTGCAAACCGGCAATTGCCTTCCAATGTCAAAACTGTTGTATCAGCGTTGATGCGGTCCGATGAATGCAAGATCTCTGAAACCCGGCGCACCCAATGGGTTGTCGATTCTCCTTCCTCCTGGACACAGGCAGCTAAGTCCACAATTGACATGGGCTGCTTGCATGTATCCTTGAAATTCTGGATAAACCGGGCCCTCAACTCGGCCCATGACCCAATGGAGTTAGCTGGCAAGTTTTTCAACCAGGTGCGGCAATTCCTTCCAACATCATGTTAAAGTATTTAGCGCATGCCGCATCATCCACATCCTGCATCTCCATTGCCATCTCATAGCTTTCGACCCATGACTTGGGGGATAAATCGGCGGTGTAGTTCGACACTTTACGTGGGCCCTTGAAATCCTTGGGCAGGCGCACGTTGCGCAGCGCTGGGACGAGACACGGCACTCCCAAAGCGCTGGAGGTAACCCCTGGTTCTACCGACGTGGTTGGATGAACCGGAGTGAGTTGGCGGGCCTCACGTTGTGCTGCTATTTCGGCCTCTCTGCGTGCCCTAGCACGATCCACTACATCCTGAGCATCACCGCCGCCACCTGCCAGGTTATGACCATGGGGCGGATCACGGTTTCACGCACTGCTTGATACGGCCGGCTCGTCGATGCGCCTGCTGTAACTCCGGCTTGGGCGGGGAGTGGAATGGATCCTTTCGCGACTATATGAGTAAGCCTGCTGTTGAGTCAAAGCTGTCTGAAGGAGCTCCCTAGCCCGTCGCGTCTCGACCGCTACTGGGGACTCGCCTTCGATCGGGAGAGCCGCCAGTCGTGAAGCGGCAGCGATAATGTTATCCATCGGGTTAGAATAGTGACCCGGCGGTGTTGGGACGTGCTGCGATGGGACGAGGTTCTAACGATGTCAATCTGATGGATGCGGCTGAACCGGCGCTCCCGTTCCAGGTGCCTCTGTCCGGTTTACTACTGGCGGATTACTGGTCCCCGCTCCTGGGGTATTGAAGAGGTTCCTGGCGTCATAAACCGGCGGCAAGTGAGATCGGTACCTTCTTCTCATAACGTCGTTTGACGCACTCTGATCCAACATAAGCCGATAGGCCTGTGCTTCTAACGCAGCCCGTTCTACAGTCATCCTGGCATCCTCTGCTGCCAAATCGGCCTTGGCCTGTGTTATCTGATCCTTCACCTTTGCAATCTCTGCAGTATGCTCATCCGGATTCGCCGGATTAACCTCTGCCATCAGTGTTGCCAAAGCGTCGAACAAATCAGATAAAACCTGAGCCGGCGGTCGCACAGGGCCTCCTACCCCGGCCGCTGTCGCTGCTACTGATCCGGAAATCATCGCCGCTGCTGTCGAAGAATGGAGCGCTGGCTGTGTACCGGCCATGAAGATCGCGACCCGGTTTGGCGGATCAAAGGGGTCCAGAATACTGTCGCCATCGGAACAGCCCTCGATCCGGCCATCTTGCAACTGGTACAATGACTCGGTCTCTCCGGTCGATGACTCGTCACCGGAATAAACGACGGTTTCACCACCAAATTCCGATCTATCCTCATATCCCACTCCGTGGATGACTCCCACGAAGGCACGCCTCATGACAGGCTTAATCCGGGCAGATCTCGCACGCTGAGCCGTTTCGACGATGTCGGTGCAGATGTCCGGCTCAGGGCCCGGTTCGCCGATCTTGCCAATGAAAACGTGTATGCCGCCGAAGGGGACCCGGTACCCGTACTCGATTGAGCCGGCCTCGGGGCCCCAGCCTGCGTCGTCGATGTAGAGCTGTCGCGACGACTCTTGGTCATCCGGCCCACAATGTAACCCTTGAGTCCTTCAAAGCTGCCCTGTAAGAACTCGAAACCATCTTGCGATAACCCCACGGTGGGCGCCAACTGTCGTGGTTTTGTCAGGGCAGATGTCCTAGAAAAAGGACTTAGTCGTGGAGCCATCGCGACGGGTTAGCTTAAAGGGATTAAAGCGGACAAGGGACGCAGACAGTTTATACTGGTTCGGCCCCTTGTGGTGAAGGTAAAAGCCTACGATCCAGTTGTTGTGGGATTGCTTGGGTTTCGATGACCAGGGAGCGAATACGCTTTGTCTGGGTCTCGAGTTGTTGTGTGTTGTCCTTAAACCGCCGCCGGGTCATCCCCTTATATACATGGGTTGACGCCCGTCGGTTTACAGGGTTCCGAGGCTGGCTCATAAACATGTCCGGCCCGGTTTCTACTATTTCTGGCTTACAATACAAGCATACATATCAAGGTCAGTTTATGACTACAGGCCTTAATCTGTCTTTGGGACCTGGGCCTTCATAAAGCGCCACCATCTTTGTCTTCATGGGCTTCAGATATAGTGAAGCACTATGGGGTTAACCCGGCCTCTCCTGGCCGGTTTACGTCCAGTAGTAATATCCCCAACAAGCGCGGCACTAGCTAAACAGCCTCCTTGAGAACTCCGTTGGCAGCTGGGAAGACCTGGAAGACGCCTTTCACGATAACTTCCAAGGCACATATATCCGGCCGCCAGACGCCAATGACTTAAGTCACATCATCCAGCAGCCCGGAGAGTCAGCCAGAAAGCTCTGGACTAGGTTCTTAATTAAAAAGAACCAAATTCTCGATTGTCCAGACGCCGAAGCCCTCGCGGCCTTCAAACACAGCGTCCGGGATGAGTGGCTCGCCCGCCACCTCGGTCAAGAAAAACCAAATTCCATGGCAGCCCTTACCGCTCTAATGACCCGCTTTTGCACGGGAGATGACAGTTGGCTCGCTCGTAGAAGCAACAGCGCCAACGACCCGGGCACTTCCGAAGTTCGAGATGGCAACGGCAAGCCACGACGCAATAAACACAAGCGTTATAATAATAACGAAATAATGCAAGACACGGCGGTTAACGCCGGGTTTAGCGGCTCCAAACCCGGTCAACGGAAAAAGCCATTCAAGGCAAATAGAGATGGACCATCCAATCTAGACAAGATACTGGATCGGCCCTGCCACATTCATGGCACCCTCGATAAACCAGCTACTCACACTAACAGAAGCTGTTGGGTCTTCAAACAAGCCAGCAAGCTTAATGCCGAACACAAGGGGAAGGAGCCGCCCAGTGACAGCAATGACGAAGAGACTCGCCAGCCGAATACCAAGGTTCAAAAGCAATTTCCCCCCGAAGTGAAAACCGTAAACATGGTATATGTGACGCACACCCCTACAGGGGAGCGTAGGCACGCACCACAGGACGCATACGCCATAGAGCTGGTCCCCCCCAAAGTTTAGTCATATCCGTCCCGAAGGTTTGGAAGCTCTGATCATCGATCCAATTATCGATGGGTGCCATCTCATGAAGGTCCTTATGGACAATGGCAGTAGCCTTAATCTACTCTACTAAGACACTGTCCGCAAAATGGGCATTGATCCTTCAAGAATCAACCCCACCACAACTATCCTCAAGGGAGCAATACCCGGTGTAGAAGGTCACTGCACGGGCTCCATCACACTAGAAGTCATTTTCGGCTCGCCGAACAACTTCCGAAGCGAGGGCTTGACTTTTGATATTGCCCTGTTCCACAGTAGCTACAATGCACTTCCAGGACATACCGCTTTTGCTCGTTTTAATGCGGTTCCACTCTACGCCCGCACAAAACTTAAAATGCCCGGTCCATGCGGCGTCATAACAGTAAATGGAAATACGGAACACTCCCTCCGTACAGAAGACCATACTATGGCTATTGCGGCCGAAGTACAAAGCGGCCTCATCAAGCCGCATAACTTATCGGCCATTACGCCGCCGGCCCCTATTAAATGGAACTGACAATCTCATAGCTGGATTAGCAGTTCAACCTTCGTCGTTTGCCTTACACACACGCGAAGTTTTTACCGCGCATGCATAATTATGCACTTAAAATACCCTGGTTATCGGCGGAGGCACAATACGGACAAGCCTACAAGCATTCCCATTCAATCCTTTTCTTTTCTAACCATTTTTTATCTCTTATCACAGGTGGCTCAAACACTAGTCATCTCACGGACTCTCTCGGAGTTCGTCTTCATACACTCCCCAAAGGTTATTCCTGTTAAGGAACCCTTTCACCGAGGCAAGGCGACGCAGACGTGCGGCAGGAGGTTCAAATAAATTTGTGTAGACCGCACTCTCTATTTCGAGCCTGTAAAGTGCCTTCTCCCTCAGCCTTCGACCACCGACATGTAAAATAGCCTGGGTCGTGGTGTTATTATTTGTAAAATGGCAATTGACATATCAATCAGGTTCCAGTGAACATACTCCGTATCCTGTATTCGCTTTTTCTAAAGAGCTAAAAAATCCGGTTGTTTCACACTCGCACCTCGGCACAGATTGCCAGGGGCTTGATATGGGAACAAATGAGTTGCCGACAAAGTCCGAACAACTTTATAGCACACTTCGGCATCACGAGTTTGGCCTTATATGCACCAGCTCCGAATCATGTCTTCGGTCAATAGTTGGGTTGCCCGGCTCCTGTGCTTACTACCTTACGTTCCGCTATATCGGCTAGGGTAGTAAAGGGAGAACTACTGCGATTGTGTCCGGGTTTATCCAGATGGGCACCTCAGTAGAGAAAGCCGAAAACTAACTATCATGATGCGGCGAGAGCTGGTCAACCACTCGATGACTTACTAGAAACTTTTGCGATTCTTTCCGTATTACATGAAGGGCCATTCTTAAGGTCATCCATGTAACGCGCCATATTCGGATAACTGCGTACATACCAGGGGCTATATCGTAGACCCACCGTCAAACTCCGATGGCTAAGTGGAAGTGTTAAAGCCCTATAGTCCGATTGCCTAGTTCACCGCATTGACACCTCCTTCACGGACCAAGAGGTTGGGTCAAGAGTGATCAAGTGCTTTTCTGAACACCCCCGTATTTTATGCAAGGGGGCTGAAGCCGACGACTGGAAAACTTTCAGATTATACAAAAAATGGCCGCACAGGAGGAGCGAATACTTCTAGGCATAGCCTTAAAATATCATAATATTGTTTTTACAATCTCAATACATTTCACTCGAATATCATATATTTCGAGCACTGACCCTCTATCAAGCGGGCACCCTCTAAGACATCCTCGAAATAATGCTCTAGCGTGTGATGCTCCTTGCCCTTGGGTGTACTTTTCGCTGCAATATCGGTGCCTTCATCTTCGCCCAGTACGTCTTGACCCAGGCAAAGGCCACCTGTGCACCTTCAATGCACGTCGACCGCTTAACGGCATCGATACGCGGCACCGCATCGACAAGTCGCTGGACCAAACCGAAATAACTATTTGGAATTGACTCAGTCGGCCACAGCTGGACCACGACGTACTTCATGGAAGAACCGGATATCTTGTGGAGCTCGGCCCACTGGGCCATCTGTTTGTTCAGCAATAGCGGGTGCTTTGGCATGCCGAACTGTGACCAGAAAAGCTTCTCCGTTGCATACCCTTCTTGCGCTTCATAAAACTGCGCCGCATCGGAGGCGCTCTTCTGCAAGTCCAAGAATGCGTCTGGAGAGCTCCACATTTGACTAAGCGGGGAATACTTTGGATCGCTGAATTTAGTCTGTAATAAGAAAGGCTTACCGGCCACTATCTCCCCAGCTTGCCGGATCTCTTCCCGAGCCGCTCTAGACTCAGATCATGCTCCTCTCGCCTCTTGTAAGGCCTTGTCAAGATCGGCCGCTTTGGCTCCGTTATCCCTCTCGAGGAATTCGCACCGGACAGTGGCTTCTTTCAGCTCGCGCACCATGGTAGACATTTTCTCCTCACATTGGCGCTGAGTAGCCTGTCCAGCTTTTAGCTCATCAGCTGCCTTCTTGGCAGCCACATTACTCATCCGGGCTTGCTCCTTGGCTCGGGCAAGTTCAGCCCGAAGGGTCTCCACCGCGGCAGCACTATCTATAGATGCGCATGTCTCAGAATACAATTCTAGCTTCGTGCTCATGTTATTATACATACACTGACCGCCCCAAAACATACCTTGCGCTTTGTCGAGCCGTTTGTTAATAAGCGTGATGTCGTCATCCGCCACATCAAGTTTTTGCCGCAGAACTGCAACCTCTGTAGCGTGGGCAGTCGTCATGGAGGTAACAGCCTGTGTTCCAGTTAATTAGATTATTTCCTGGACACATCTTTTTCGATCCTCTGATTGCCTCCCGTTGGACGCCAACTAGAGTCTCAGGGGCTACTATCTATACACAGGTGCATCTTGCGTGTAGAGCACAACCAAAAATATAATATTACGTACCTCGAAGCCTCTCAGCAGGCTCATGAAAGCTTCATTCAAACCGCTTTTCGCGGACAGAATCCTCTCAACCACGGTACCCATCAAGGTACGATGTTCCTCTGAGACGGACGAATATCGCAACATGTCCATCAATGTATCCGGCGCGTCTGGATTCCTGGAAACAACTGTGGGAGTCCGGACTCCCTTTGAGAGGATATGCTTGCTCGACCCTAGAGTCGTCTCCGGCTGTAAACCGGATAGTCCGGAGCCTTTATTGTTAGTCCCCGTAGGGACCGCACACCCCGGACCCCGAGCGGCCAAAGTTTCACCTTGGGGCGTTGTCTCCATTATCCTCTGTTCATCGGGAGAGATCCTCCGGGACGACACCTCGGTGTCGTCCGCCCTGCTGGGCGAGGAAGCTCGTGGAGGCGTCTCGCTTTCCATCATCTCCGGAAGAAGATCCCCCAAAGAGGAGGATTCTTGGGGAGGACTGTGTGCCGGACTGCAAAACATGTATTCTAGATGTCACCCTTGTAACAGGAAGAGGAACGGGATATGTTTAAAACTCCTTTGTTCACTTAGGATTCGGCTGAAGGCTTGTCCTTATGGAGGAACTTTGTGACAACGTCACCTTCTGAGCCCGAACCGCCTGATAAGGGCGTCTTGCCTCGCTTAGGAGCCTTTACCTCCCAATCTTCAAAGGCGTCCCTTTTCTTACCATGAGGAGAAAGGATGTCAGCTTCTCGTTCTCTTTTTTCTTTGAAAGAAGGAGCCTTAATCTCCCCGGACACAGTGTTTGGTGTACCTTCGAGGCTACCTTTGGCTCCCCCGCTCTCCTTATTGTCCTCTTTCACCGGCACCTGGTATGACGCTGGGACCAGCATCCTTGTTAGCATGGGACAAGCTGAGTCTTCAGGGAGGGGGTCCGAACACCTAATTCGCTCCGCCTTCTTTATCTAGCCCTGGAAGAAGGTGGTTTTCTCAGTATCTTATTATGAGATGTTTAACTAAGCTATGTTCGGGAGTCGAATGCTTACCGAGGTATCCGGATGGTTGCAGTCAAGGCCGATGTCCTTTGTAGTATCCGGCCACTGTTTTCGTGTCCCGAAAAATAACTTCCACATTCCTCTGTGCGTCGCGCCGAAGAAGTGCTGAAGGGTTCGTGGTCCTTCCGGATTGAACTTCCAAATACGAAGTGGTCGTTGCTGGCATGGGAGGACCCGGCGGACTAACATTACTTGAATCACGTCGATGAGTTCAGTCTTCTTCTCAAGAAGACTATGTATGCGGCTCTGTAGAGTCTGCACTTCATCAATTGATCCCCAGTCCAACCCCTTATTGACCCATGACGCGAGCTGAATTGGAGGGCCAGATCGGAACGTAGGTGTAGCTGCCCACTTGGTACCACGGGATTCTGTGAAGGATCCTTTTAGCCAAGGAGCGTTGATGAGTTTGCTCACTGTAGCACCATCGCACTCCGCTTGTTTCCCACCGACTACCTTCAGCATCACATTAAAGGTCTTAAGCCACAAGCCAAAGTGTGGGGGAATGCGGAGGAAGGCCTCGCACGTGATAATGAATGCCGAGACATGAAGGAAGGAGTCTGGAGTTAGATCGTGGAAATCTAGCCCATAATAGAACATGAGCCCTCGAACAAAGGGGTGGAGAGCGAACCCTAGCCCTCAGAGGAAGTGGGATATAAAGACGACCCTCTCACTGGATCTGGGAGTAGGAATAACCTGCCCTTGAGCAGGAAGCCTGTGGGGGATTTCCGCGGTCAGGTATCTTGCCGCCCGGAGCTTCGCGATATCCTCCTCTGTGACAGAGGAAGCCACCCACCGACCTTGAGGGCTGGGTCCGAACATGACTGGGAAGCTCGAAGCAACTAAATTGAACCTGGGGTACTAGAGCTCAAGGTTGGAGAGGTCGAGGAAAGGGTTGGCGTGAAGAAGCAAGACGGGTCTTAGCCCCTTTATAAAGGAAATGAATATTGAACGCCTCCTCCTAAGCCTTAAAATCTGCCTATTCTTAAGGAATCATGCCTACCGGGCGGTTGGAATACCCACGCCTGTGTTGATAATGATCCCGCAATAAGGGGACACGATCTCTGCTTCGACAAGACGTGCCAATGAAACCGCGTCTCGGAACGTGGAACGACAGGCTAAAAAACGGTTCGATATAATAACCGGGTGATGGCGTGACATCACGTTACCAAAAGTTGTCAGCGGATTGGACTCGTGAAATATTATACTCTCTGCGGTTGTGCATGGTGCTCGTTTTGCAGAGCCGGACACGGTCGTGGTGTCCGAAGACTGTGTTGGTGTATTCAGAGGAGGAACCCGCCTTGCAATGCCGAAGACAATCTGCGTGCCGGACACATCGTCATTGAAGCCTGGTTGAGGGGCTACTAAGGGAGTACTGGATTAAGGGGTCCTCGGGCATCCGGACTATGGTATGTGGGCTAGACTGATGGGCTATGAAGATACAAGACCGAAGACTCTCTCCCGTGTCCGGATAGGACTCTCCTTGGCGTGGAAGGTAAGTTGGCATCCTGATATGAAGATTCCTTTCTCTGTAACTGACTTTGTACAACCCTAGTCCCCTCCAGTGTCTATATAAACCGGGGGGCTTAGTCCGTAGAGGCAAGAATAATAATCGTAGTCATACAGGCTAGACTTTTAGGGTTTTAGCCATTACGATCTCGGGGTAGATCTACTCTTGTAATACTCATATTCATCAAGATCAATCAAGCAGGAAGTAGGGTATTACCTCCATAGAGAGTGCCTGAACCTGGGTAAACATCGTGTCCCCCGTCTCCTGTTACCATTGACCTTAGACGCATAGTTCGGGACCCCCTACCCAAGATCCGCCGGTTTTGACACCGACAGGGACCGCCATGAACTTGGCGAGTGCGGGCCGGCCTAGCAGCGCATGATACGCGCTGGACAGATCCACGACCTCGGACCAGAGTGTCTCGCGTCGGAAATGGTCACTGGTGCCAAATAGGACGTCGAGCCGGATCCGGCCGACCGGGGAGCAGGAGAGGCCGGGAACGATGCCGTGGAAGATCGTCTGGGTCGGCTCCAGGTCTTTGGCCTCAAGGCCGAGCTTGGTCATGGTGTCACGGTAGAGGATGTTGATGCTGCTGCCGCCGTCGATGAGGACCCGGGAGAACTTGCACGTGCGACGAGGCGCGACAATGGTGGGGTTGAGGACGAGGGTGTAGCCACCCGGGTTTGGCACGACGGCCGGGTGGTCTTCCCGGGTCCAGGTGACGGGGCGATCCGACCAACGCATGTACTCCGGCTTGGCCGGAACGACGGTGTTCACCTCCTGCCGAAGTAGGCGCTCGCTATGCATGTCGTTACCGAGGCTGGTGAAGACGATGTAGGTCGCATTCTGGTTGGGGTAGACATCATCGTGCATCACTCCGCCTGCCGAGGGCGGAGGAGGAGGCGGCGGAGGCGGCAGCCCCGCTCCCGGAGCCGGAGCTGGCGGGGACGGGATGTCGCCCCGCATGATGCGCTTGGTGATGGCACACTGCCGAAGCATGTGCATGGACGGCCTTGCGCTGCTGTGGTGCTTGCAGGGCGCGTCAAGCATCTCCTCCAAGCTCATGGCGGGCTGCCATGCCGTATTGCTAGTTTGTCGGGGCTTGGTGGCCGGCTCGGCCCCGGGCACTTGTTCGGCAGCCGCGACGAGCCGGTTGTCGTAGCGCTGAGCCGGCTGGTTGGCCTTGTGCTTTTGTTCTGCTGGTTGTGCTGTTGCCGGCTGCTCTCGCGCGGCTGGCTTAGGAGGGGGAACTGGCTTTGCCTTACCGGCTTCGTCCAGCGCCACCTGGATCTTCATGGCGGAGTCTGCGTTGGCATACTTGTCTGCCGTCACCATGAGCGTGGCCATGGTGGCCGGCTCAGAGCACAAGAGCTTGTGCTTGAGGAGGGTGCCGTCTCGGCACCCGTTGACGAAGTATTGTATGGCTTGGACCTCATGGACGCCCTCGCAGTAGTTTTGGAGCTCGGTCCAGCGCGCGAGGTACTCGGGACCGGTCTCTGTATGCCCCTGCACGCACATGCCGAGCTGGCTCGGGCGGCCGGGTCACTTGTAGGTCCTCGTGAATTTGCGTACGAAGGCCTTCTCGAAGTCGACCCATGCGTTGATGCTACCCACCGACAAGCTGTTCAACCACGTGCGGGACGAACCCTGGAGTATGAGCGGTGCATAGCACATGGCGAGAGGATGGTTGCCACCCGCGATGCCGATGGTGGTGGTGTAGTCGATGAGCCAGTCCTCCGGCTTGACAGTGCCGTTGTACTTGGGGGTGTCGCGGGGGAGCGTGAACCCTTTGTGGAAGGGCTCATCCCGGATGTGCAGGCCGATGGACGCCGGCCAGACGGCGTTGTTCTCCTCCAGCTCAAGGGAGAGTGCGAGTTGGTCGAGGCGGTGGTGAGCGTTGGTGTTGTCGATGGCACGCGGGCCCAGTCGGCTGGCGACTGCACCACAAGGGGCTGGGTTGGGGGAGGATCATGTCGGCGCCGGTCTTCCGGAGGCGGCTCGTCGCCCAAGCCGCCAGTAGTCATTGGGACGCGGTTGCGCCGGGTCCGGGTAGGGCCGGAGTGCGCTTCGCCGGGTAGCGAAGACGCCGTGTTCTACTGGTCCTTGGGACCGTCGGTGTGGATCAAGCCGGACCCCGCCGGCTTGGCGAGTTGGTTGAGGCGGTGCTGCTGCGTGTTGGCCGCGTCAAGGAGGTTGTTCACCCATTTCAGGCAATCCTTCAGCTCCTCGCCGGTGAGCTGATCTAGGCTGACCGCGGCCGCCTGGGCAGCACGCAAATTCTTCATGGGGGTCTCTGATACGTATCCAACATATCTATAAATTTTGATTGTTCCATGTTATTATATATTCTGTTTTCAATGTTTAATGGGCTTTATTATACACTTTTATATTATTTTTGGGGCTAACCTATTAACCGGAGGCCCAGCCCGAATTGCTGTTTTTTTGCCTATTTCAGTGTTTCGCAGAAAAGGAATATCAAACAGAGTCCAAACGGAATAAAACCTTTGGGAGAGTAATTTTTGGAACAAACGTGATCCAGAGGACTTGGAGTGGACGTCAAGAAATCACCGAGGAGGCCACGAGGTAGGGGGGCGCGCCCTCCACCCTCGTGTGCCCGTCGTGGCTCCACCGACCTACTTCTTCCTCCTATATATACCTACGTACCCACAAACCATCAGACACGGAGCCAAAACCCTATTTCCACCGCCGCAACCCGTGAGATCCCATCTTGGGGCCTTTTCCTGCGCTCCGCCTGAGGGGGCATTGATCATGGAGGGCTTCTACATCAACACCATAGCCTCTCCGATGATGTGTGAGTAGTTTACCTCAGACCTTTGGTCCATAGTTATTAGCTAGATGGCTTCTTCTCTCTCTTTGGACCTCAATACAAAGTTCTCCTCAATTCTCTTGGAGATCTATTTGATGTAACTCTTCTTTTGTGGTGTGTTTGTCAAGATCCGATGAATTGTGGGTTTATGATCAAGATTATCTATGAACAATATTTGAATCTCCTCTGAATTCTTATATGTATGATTGGTTACCTTTGCAAGTCTCTTCGAATTATCAGTTTGGTTTGGCCTACTAGATTGATGTTTCTTGCAATGGGAGAAGTGCTTAGCTTTGGGTTTAATCTTGCGGTGCTCGATCCCAGTGACAGTAGGGGAAACGACACGTATTGTATTGTTGCCATCGAGGATAACAAGATGGGGTTTATATCATATTGCATGAGTTTATCCCTCTACATCATGTCATCTTGCTTAAAGCGTTACTCTGTTCTTATGAACTTAATACTCAAGATGCATGCTGGATAGCGGTCGATGTGTGGATTAATAGTAGTAGATGCAGGCAGGAGTCGGTCTACTTGTCACGGACGTGATGCCTATATACATGATCATACCTAGATATTCTCATAACTATGCTCAATTCTATCAATTGCTCGACAGTAATTCGTTTACCCACCGTAATACTTATGCTATCTTGAGAGAAGCCACTAGTGAAACCTATGGCCCCCGGGTCAATTTTCCATCATATTAATCTCCCGTCAACGAGCTATTTCTGGCGCCATTTATTTTGCTTTCTTTACTTTTAATCTTTATCATAAAAAATACAAAAACTATTATGTTATCATCTCTATCAGATCTCACTTTTGCAAGCGGCCGTGAAGGGATTGACAACCCCTTTATCGCGTTGGTTGCAAGGTTCTTACTTGTTTGTGTAGGTACGAGGGACTTGTGTGTGGCCTCCTACTGGATTGATACCTTGGTTCTCAAAAACTGAGGGAAATACTTAAGCTACTTTGTTGCATCACCCTTTCCTCTTCAAGGGAAAACCAACACAGTGCTCAAGAGGTAGCAAGGATGATTTTTGGCGCCGTTGGCGGGGAGTCTACGCACAAGTCAAGACATACCAAGTACCCATCACAAACTCTTATCCCTCGCATTACATTATTTGCCATTTGCCTGTCGTTTTTCTCTCCCCCACGATAACCCACAAGTATAGGGGATCAATTGTAGCCTCTTTCGATAAGTAAGAGTGTCGAACCCAATGAGGAGCTAAAGGTAGAACAAATATTCCCTCAAGTTCTATCGACCACTGATACAACTCTACGCACGCTTAACGTTCGCTTTACCTAAAACAAGTATGAAACTATAAATACTTTGTAGGTAATTTTGGATAGGTTCGCTAGAAGATAAAGAGCACGTAAATAAAAGCTAGGGGCTGTTTAGATAGAGACACAACTAAATTAGTTTTAGTAGAGAACTTTTTGTTACGAGAAATTTATTTGTCCCTAGGCAATCGATAAGTAGACCAGTAATCATTATTGCAATTTTATTTGAGGGAGAGACATAAGATAACATACTTTCTCTACTTGGATCATATGCACTTATGATTGGAACTCTAGCAAGCATCCGCAACGACTAAAGATCATTAAGGTAAAACCCAACCATAGCATTAAAGCATCAAGTCCGCTTTATCCCATACGCAAACAACCCACTTACTCGGGTCTGTGCTTCTGTCACTCACGCCACCCACCATAAGAAAATCATGAACATATTGCAAACCCTATAGCGGGAATCCCTCATGCTTGCACGACACGGAGAGCACCATAGGACAACACCAATAATAAAACATGGAACTCAAACCAATCTTGATCATCAAATAACCCATAGGACAAAACGGATCTACTCAAACATCATAGGATAGCCATACATCATTGGGAAATAATATATAGCATTGAGCACCATGTTTAAGTAGAGATTACAACGGGTAAGAGAGAGGCTACACCGCTGCATAGAGGGGGGAGAGTTGGTGATGATGGCGTTGAAGTTGTTGCTGAAGATTGCGGTGATGATGATGGCGACGGCAGCGTTCCGGCGCCACCGGAAGAGAAGGGGAGAGGGGGCCCCTTCGTCTTCTTCTTCCTTGACCTCCTCCCTAGATGGGAGAAGGGTTTCCCCTCTGTTCCTTCGCCTCCGTGGCGTGGGAGGGGAGAGAGCCCCTCCAAGATTGGATCTGTCTCTCTGTCTCTCTCTGTTTCGTCGTTCTGGTGTGCTGCCCTTTCACCATTTCGTGTATATATGGAGATCCGTAACTCCGATTGGGCTGAAACCTTCGCCGTGTTTTTTACCAAAACATAGCTTTCTTGCGGCCGAAGAAGGGAATCAACCTCCTTACGGGTGGCCCACGAGGGTTAGGGGGGCGCCCAGGGGGGCAGGCGCGCCCCTGCCTCTTGGCCACCTCGGGCACCGTCTCGCGTTGATCTTTCTCCCAGATTTTCCAAATATTCCAAAAATAAGCTCCGTCCGTTTTTATCCCGTTTGGACTCTGTTTGATATGGATATTCTGCGAAACATGAAACATGCAACAAACAGGAACTGGCACTGGGCACTGGATCAATATGTTGGTCCCAAAAATAGTATAAAAAGTTGCCAAAAGTATATGAATGTTGAATAATATTGGCATGGAACAATCAAAAATTATAGATACGACGGAGACGTATCAGCATCACCAAGCTTAATTCCTGCTCGTCCTCGAGTAGGTAAATGATAAAAAAGATAATTTTTGATGTGGAACGCTACCTAGTATAATCTTGATCATGTATCTTATCATGGCATGAATATTAAGACACGAGTGATTCAAAGCAATAGTCTATCATTTGACAAAAAAACAATAATACTTCAAGCATACCAACCAAGCAATTATGTCTTATCGAAATAGCATAGCCAAAGAAAGCTCATCCCTACAAAATCATGTAGTCTGGCTATGCTCCATCTTCACCACACAAACCATTCATATCATGCACAACCCCGATGACAAGCCGAGCAATTGGTTCATACTTTTTAACGCGCTTCAGCATTTTTAACCCTCACGCCGCAAGCCATGGACATAGCACTATAGGTGGAATAGAATATGATGATGAGGGTTATGTGGAGAAGACAAAAAAAGGAGAAAGTCTCACATTGACGCGGCCAATCAACGGGCTATGGAGATGCCCATCAATTGATGTCAATGTGAGGAGTAGGGATTGCCATGCAACGGATGCACTAGAGCTATAAGTGTATGAAAGCTCAAACTAAAAACTAAGTGGGTGTGCATCCAACTTGCTTGCTCATGAAGACCTTGGGCATTTGAGGAAGCCCATCATCGGAATATACAAGTCAAGTTCTATAATGAAAATTCCCACTAGTATATGAAAGTGATAACTCAAGAGACTCTCTATATGAAGAACATGGTGCTACTTCGAAGCACAAGTGTGGTAAAAGGATAGTAACATTGCCCCTTCTCTCTTTTTCTCTCATTTTTTTTGGGGCCTTCTCTTTTTTTGGAATTTCTTTTTATTTTCGTCCGGAGTCTCATCCCGACTTGTGGGGGAATCATAGTCTCCATCATCCTTTCCTCACTGGGGCAATGCTCTAATAATGATGATCATCACACTTCTATTTACTTACAACTCAATATTACAACTCGATATCTAGAACAACGGTATGACTCTATATGAATGCCTCCGGTGGTGTACCGGGATGTGCAATGATCTAGCATAGCAATGACATCAAAAAACGGACAAGCCATGAAAACATCGTGGTAGCTATCTTACGATCATGCAAAGCAATATGACAATAAATGCTCAAGTCATGTATATGATGATGATGGAAGTTGCATGGCAATAGATCTCGGAATGGCTATGGAAATGCCATGATAGGTAGGTATGGTGGCTGTTTTGAGGAAGATATAATGAGGCTTATGTGTGATAGAGCGTATCGTATCACGGGGTTTGGATGCACCGGCGAAGTTTGCGCCAACTCTCGAGGTGAGAAAGGGCAATGCACGGTACCGAAGAGGCTAGCAATGATGGAAGGGTGAGAGTTCGTATAATCCATGGACTCACATTAGTCATAAAGAACTCATATACTTATTGCAAAAGTTTATTAGCCCTCGAAGCAAAGTACTACTACGCATGCCCCTAGGGGGATAGATTGGTAGGAAAAGACCATCGCTCGTCCCCGACCGCCACTCATAAGGAAAGCAATGAAAGAACACCTCATGCTCCGACTTCATTACATAACGGTTCACCATACGTGCTACGGGACTTGCAAACCTCAACACAAGTATTTCTCAATTTCACAATTACTCAACTAGCACGACTCTAATATCACCACCATTATATCGCAAAACTATTGCAAGGAATCAAACATATCATATTCAGTGATCTACAAGTTTTATGTAGGATTTTATGACTAACCATGTGAATGACCAATTCCTGTCATCTCTCTAAATAGATATAAGTGAAGCAAGAGAGTTTAATTCTTTCTACAAAATATATGCCCACGCTCTAACAAATATAAGTGAAGCAAAAGAGCATTCTACAAATGGCGGTTTTCTATGTGAAGAGAAACAGGCAATTCAAACTTCAAATGATATAAGTGAAGCACATGAAGCATTCTATAAAGCCATACTCAAAAGATATAAGTGAAGTGCAAAGAGAATTCTATATATCAACCAAGGACTATCTCATACCAGCATGGTGCATAAAAGAAAAAAACGAAAACTAAAGCAAAAGACGCTCCAAGATTGCACATATCGTATGAACGAAACGAATCCGAAAACATACCGATACTTGTTGAAGAAAGAGGGGATGCCTTCCGGGGCATCCCCAAGCTTAGACGATTGAGTCTCCTTGAATATTTACTTGGGGTGCCTTGGGAATCCCCATGCTTGAGCTCTTGCCTCTCCTTCTTCTCCTCACATCGAGACCTCCTCGATCCTCAAACACTTCTTCCACACAAAACTTCAACAGAAAACTCGGTAAGATCCGTTAGTATAATAAAGCAAATCACTAGTCTAAGTACTGTTGCAAACCAATTCATATTTTGATTTTGCATTGTGTCTACTGTAGTACACCTTTTTCATGGCTTAATCCACTGATATAAATCAATAGTTTCATCAAAACAAGCAAACTATGCATCAAAAACAGAATCTGTCTAAAACAGAACAGTCTGTAATAATCTGAACATTAACCATACTTCTGATACTTGAAAAATTCGTCCAAAATTATGAAAAATAAAAAATTTGTATAGAAATACATTTCAAAATGAATCAGAACCATTTGACGTTCCAGTAAAAAACTAAAAATCGCGCACTACAGACAAAGTTTCTGTCCTGCACCATACAAACCAACAAGCATTGTAAACATCCTAAAGGCAAACCTTGGCACATTATTTTTATAATACAATGGAGTTGTACAAGGAAATAATTATTTTTGATGAAAAGTTTCTGTAATCAAGATTCACAAAGTTTCCATGAGCATGAACAAAGTTCAACGAGCTCTCCCACTTCAACAATGCTTGTCTCTCTCACTTTCACTTTCCTTTTTGAAAAGGTTTTGGGTTCCCCTCCTTATTTTTTTGTTT
The DNA here is from genome assembly GCF_018294505.1 of Triticum aestivum. Taxonomy (NCBI): domain Eukaryota; kingdom Viridiplantae; phylum Streptophyta; class Magnoliopsida; order Poales; family Poaceae; genus Triticum; species Triticum aestivum. Next base: position 218,513,967 of record NC_057814.1, read on the forward strand.
TTAAACTTTATAAAAGCACACAACAGAAGTAAATGACTCTCTAAAACTTCCGGGTTATCTCCCTGGCAGCGCTTTCTTTAAAGCCATTAAGCTAGGCATATAGTGCTCAAGTAGTGAATCCACCTGGATCCCAAGGTATATCAAGGCCAATTTTAATTAGCAATGATTTGGCATTTAATAGTGAGCACAAGGTAACATATATCATGTAATGACGAAGTATAACTCTCTTCCTATGCATCGGCATGTCATAAAAGAACAATTCATGCATACATAGTAAAGGCCAATGCATAGTATAAACAGTTTCTTGCAATTTTATCGTGTTGGAAACATAGAGAGGTGGAGATATAGTTCCTCTCTCATAATAATTACAAGTAGGAGCAGCCAGCACATGCATATTATATTCATAAAAATCATCATGTGCAATGGTAAAAGGCAACCCATCAATATAACCCTTAATAAGCACAAACTTCTCCGATATAGTGTAGTTGGGAGAATTCAAAAAGATAATAGGACTATCATGCGTGGGTGCAATAGCAACAATTTCATGTTTAACATAAGGAACTATAGCAAGTTCATCTCCATAAGCATAATTCATATTGGCATCTTTGCCACAAGCATAGCAAGCATCATCAAAAAGGGATATTTCAAGAGAATCAACGGGATCATAACAATCATCATAGCAATCATCCTTCGGTAAGCACGAAGGGGAATTAAACAATGTATGAGTTGAAGAATTACTCTCAGTAGAAGGTGGGCACAGGTGATCAATCCGCTCTTCCTCCTTTTGTTCTTCGCTCTCCTCCTCATGTTTTTCATCCAATGAGCTCACAGTTTCAACAATTTCTTCTTCCATAGATTCCTGCAAAATATTAGTCTCTTCTTCGACAACGGAGACTTTCTCAATAAGTGCATCAATATCGGAATTGTATTCATAATTCTCATAGCAATATTTGAGGATAGCTAAATTTTCAGGTCTATAAGCAGCATCATCAAAATCTTCGAACTCTTTAAACATAGATTCAATTTCATAAGCACCCATAAAAGCAACAAATTCTTCTATTTGTTTCACATCATAGTAATCATATATACCATTAGCATAAGAAGCTAAGGTTTTATTATCATTAAATTTGCATGAAAAGGGAAGGTGTGGAGCCTTCATCCTAGAGCAACAAGTATAATCATAACTCAAGCATACTTGCCGAGCATACCACTTCAATATATGAATTTGATCCCATAATAGTTTCCCTTTTTGAGTCAAGCGATAATCCCTAAAGTATTCACGTTGATCCAACGTTACTCCCATTACATAATTGAATGGGGTTTTCTCAGGATTATCAACGTAGTACATAATATCTTTCACATAACCAGCATCGAGGATTTTGGGAGGTTCCCCATCTCCATGAGTAGCAAGTACACATAATTATTTTGGTATTTCGTGTTCCATATCCATAACTAAAGATAAAGAACAACTAAGAACAGAAAATAAAAATACTTGTGATAAAGCAAACAAGCACACACGAGAATATTCTCCCCACGCTATTGCTCCCGGCAACGGCGCCAGAAAAAGGTCTTGATAACCCACAAGTATAGGGGATCAATTGTAGCCTCTTTCGATAAGTAAGAGTGTCGAACCCAATGAGGAGCTAAAGGTAGATCAAATATTCCCTCAACTTCTATCGACCACCGATACAACTCTACGCATGCTTAACGCTCGCTTTACCTAAAACAAGTATGAAACTAGAAATACTTTGTAGGTGATTTTGGATAGGTTTGCTAGAAGATAAAGAGCACGTAAATAAAAGCTAGGGGCTGTTTAGATAGAGACACAACTAAATTAGTTTTAGTAGAGAGCTTTTTGTTACGAGAAAGTTATTTGTCCCTAGGCAATCGATAACTAGATCGGTAATCATTGCAATTTTATTTGAGGGAGAGGCATAAGCTAACATACTTTCTCTACTTGGATCATATGCACTTATGATTGGAACTCTAGCAAGCATCCGCAACTACTAAAGATCATTAAGGTAAAACCCAACCATAGCATTAAAGCATCAAGTCCTCTTTATCCCATACGCAAACAACCTACTTACTCGGGTCTGTGCTTCTGTCACTCACACCACCCACCATAAGCAAATCATGAACATATTGCAAACCGTACAACGGGAATCCCTCACGCTTGCACGACACGGAGAGCACCATAGGACAGCACCAATAATAAAACATGCAACTCAAACCAATCTGGATCATCAAATAACCCATAGGACAAAATGGATCTACTCAAACATCATAGGATAGCCATACATCATTGGGAAATAATATATAGCGTTGAGCACCATGTTTAAGTAGAGATTACAGCGGGTAAGAGAGAGGTTACACCGCTGCATAGAGGGGGGAAGATTTGGTGATGATGGTGGTGAAGATTGCGGTGATGATGATGGCGACGGCAGCGTTCCGGCGCCACCGGAAGAGAAGGGGAGAGGGGGCCCCTTCGTCTTCTTCTTCCTTGACCTCCTCCCTAGATGGGAGAAGGGTTTCCCCTCTGGTCCTTCGCCTCCGTGGCATGGGAGGGGAGAGAGCCCCTCCAAGATTGGATCTGTCTCTCTGTCTCTCTCTGTTTCTGCGTTCTGGTGTGCTGCCCTTTCACCGTTTCGTGTATATATGGAGATCCGTAACTCCGATTGGGCTGAAACCTTCGCCGTGACTTTTTACCAACAATTAGCTTTCTTGCGGCCGAAGAAGGGCATCAACCGCCTTACGGGTGGCCCACGAGGGTCAGGGGCGCGCCCAGGGGGCAGGCGCGCCCCTGCCTCGTGGCCACCTCCGGCACCGTCTCACGTTGATCTTTCTCCCAGGTTTTCCAAATATTCCAAAAATAAGCTCTGTCCGTTTTTATCCCGTTTGGACTCCGTTTGATATGGATATTCTGCGAAACATAAAACATGCAACAGACAGGAACTGGCACTGCGCACTGGATCAATATGTTAGTCCCAAAAATAGTATAAAAAGTTGCCAAAAGTATATGAAAGTTGAATAATATTGGCATGGAACAATCAAAAATTATAGATACGACGGAGACGTATCACCCCACTTCACCCTTGCCATTTTATTCGCCCTCTCTTTTAGCTCACCTTTCCTTTGCCATGGCCGAATAAAAGGGGGCTAGGGGTTCTTTCCTAGGTTTCAATGCCTTGGATAGCCCTTTCGTCCTCTCCAAGCTCATAAATAATGATGCTATGGAAAAACCTACCGGGGTTGTCAATGAGAATCTGAATAATTTCGATGAAGATGACTCTGGAATATTTTTTTATTTACTTGATGAGTCTTTGAAAGATTCTTGGGATCGGTTACTGAGAATCCGGGCTAGCTTTGTGCCCCAATATGAAATTTAAATACACTTAAAAAGCTTTTATGTTGCCTTACCTTCGTCGTTTAAGCAATTCTTAGACTCTATTTTTGAAGTAGGTTTTCTTGAAGGGGATGCGGTAGATACCTATGAAAAGATGAAAACCATATTTGGGCACCCCATGAATGAGAAGGTCGAATCTACCTCTCTTTTGCTTTCCTATCAAAACGAAACTATCAAAGAGATGAAGACTAGCTTAGATGCAAATTTCCGTAATGTGCTTAATCTTTCTTCTACCATTAATAGCCATGTGCTTTATCAAAACAGAAATATTAATTCCATAGATAAGAAGTTTGCTCTTTTCTTTCCTAAAACTAAAGATGGCAATACCTAGATATATCCTTGTTTTTATGCCTAGCTAAGGGCGTTAAACGATGGCGCTTGTTGGGAGGCAACCCAATTTTATTTTAGTTTTTTTGCTTTTTGCTCCTGTTTAGGAATAAATCTTTGATCTAGCCTCTAGTTAGATTTTTTGTTTGTTTTAGTTAGTGTCTGTGCCAAGTGAAACCTATAGGATCTTCTTGGATAATAGTTATTTGACCTTGCTGAAAATTCCAGAAACTTTCTGTTCACGAAAACAATTGTTAAAAATCACCAGAACGTGATAAAATACTGATTCCAATTGCAGTAGATCAATAAACAAATTATAGGTCGTCCTATTTTGGTAGAATTTTTTGAGTTCTAGAAGTTTGCGTTAGTTACAGATTACTACAGACTGTTCTGTTTTTGACAGATTCTGTTTTTCGTGTGTTGTTTGCTTATTTTGATGAATCTATGGCTAGTAAAATAGTTTATAAACCATAGAGAAGTTGGAATACAGTAAGTTTAACACCAATATAAATAAAGAATGAGTTCATTACAGTACCTTGAAGTGGTGTTTTGTTTTCTTTCGGTAACGGAGCTCACGAGATTTTCTGTAAAGTTTTGTGTTGTGAAGTTTTCAAGTTTTGGGTGACGATTTGATGGATTATGGAACAAGGAGTGGCAAGAGCCAAAGCATGGGTATGCCCTAGGCACCCCAAGGTAAATCCAAGGACACCAAAAAGCCTAAGCTTGGGGATGCCCCAGAAGGCATCCCCTCTTTCGTCTTCGTCCATCGGTAACTTTACTTGGAGCTATATTTTTATTCACCACATGATATGTGTTTTGCTTGGAGCGTGTTGTATAATTTGAGTCTTTGCTTTTAGTTTACCACAATCATCCTCGTTGAATAAACTTTTGAGAGAGACACACATGATTCGGAATTTGTTAGAATACTCTATGTGCTTCACTTATATCTTTTGAGCTATATAGTTTTTGCTCTAGTGCTTCACTTATATCTTTCGAGCTATATAGTTTTTGCTCTAGTGCTTCACTTATATCTTTTAGAGCACGGCCGTGGTTTGTTTTATAGAAACTATTGTTCTCTCATGCTTCACTTATATTATTTTGAGATTCCTACAAAACAGCATGGTAATTTGCTTTAATTGTGAAACTAGTCCTAATATGATAGGCATCCAAGATTAATAAAAACTTTCTTATAAGTGTGTTGAATACTAAGAGAAGTTTGATGCTTGATAATTGTTTTGAGATATGAAGATGGTGATATTAGAGTCATGCTTGTTGAGTGGTTATGAATTTGAGAAATACTTGTGTTAAAGTTTGTGATTCCCGTAGCATGCACGTATGGTGAACCGTTATGTGATGAAGTCGGAGCATGATTTATTTATTGATCGTCTTCCTTATGAGTGGCGGTCGGGGACGAGAGATGGTCTTTTCCTACCAATCTATCCCCCTAGGAGCATGCACGTAATACTTTGTTTTGATAACTAATAGATTTTTGCAACAGGTATATGAGTTCTTTATAACTAATGTTGAGTCCATGGATTATATGCACTCTTATCCTTCCACCATTGCTAGCCTCTCTAATACCACGCACTTTTCGCTGGTATCGTACACCTACCATATGCCTTCCTCAAAACAGCCACCATACCTACCTATCATGGCATTTCCATAGCCATTCCGAGATATATTGCCATGCAACTTACCACCGTTCCGTTTACTATGACACGCTCCATCATTGTCATATTGCTTTGCATGATCATGTAGTGGACATCGTATTTGTGGCAAAGCCACCGTTCATTATCTTCATACGTGTCGCTCTTGATTCATTGCATATCCCGTTACACCGCCGGAGGCATTCATATAGAGTCATATTTTGTTCTAAGTATTGAGTTGTAATACTTGAGTTGTAAGTAAATAAAAGTGTGATGATCATCATTATTAGAGCATTGTCCCAAGTGAGGAAAGGATGATGGAGACTATGATTCCCCCACAAGTCGGGATGAGACTCTAGACTAAATAAAAAAAAGAGGCCATAAAAAAAGAGAAAAGGCCCAAACCAAAAAAATGAGAGAAAAGAGAGAAGGGACAATGCTACTATCCTTTTTCCAGACTTGTGCTTCAAAGTAACACCATGATCTTCATGATAGAGAGTCTCCTATGTTGTCATTTTCATATACTAGTGGGAATTTTTTATTATAGAACATGGCTTGTATATTCCAATGATGGGCTTCCTCAAAATGCCCTAGGTCTTCGTGAGCAATCAAGTTGGATGCACACCCACTTAGTTTTCATTATTGAGCTTTCATACACTTATAGCTCTAGTGCATCCGTTGTATGGCAATCCCTACTCACTCACATTGATATCTATTAATGGGCATCTCCATAGCCCGTTGATACGCCTAGTTGATGTGAGACTATCTTCTCCTTTTTTTCTTCTCCACAACCACCATTCTATTCCACCTATAGTGCTATATCCATGGCTCACGCTCATGTATTGCGTGAAGATTGAAATGGTTTGAGAACATCAAAAGTATGAAACAATTGCTTGGCTTGTCATCGGGGTTGTGCATGATTTAAATATTTTGTGTGGTGAAGATAGATCATAGCCAGACTATATGATTTTGTAGGGATAACTCTCTTTGCCCATGTTATTTTGAGAAGACATGATTGCTTTATTAGTATGCTTGAAGTATTATTACTTTTATGTCAATATTAAACTTTTATCTTGAATCTTTCGGATATGAATATTCATACCACAAATAAGATAATTACATTGAAAATTATGCTAAGTAGCATTCCACATCAAAAATTCTATTTTTATCATTTACCTACTCGAGGACGAGCAGGAATTAAGCTTGGGGATGCCTGATACGTCTCCAACGTATCTATAATTGTTTTGATCCATGCTATTATATATTCTGTTTTGGATGTTTAATGGGATTTATTATACACTTTTATATTATTTTTGGGACTAACCTATTAACCGGAGGCCCAGCCCGAATTGCTGTTTTTTTGCCTATTTCAGTGTTTCACAGAAAAGGAATATCAAACGGAGTCCAAACGGAATGAAACCTTCGGGAGAGTTATTTTTGGAACAAACGTGATCTAGAGGACTTGGAATGGACTTCAAGAAATCACCGAGGAGGCCACGAGGCAGGGGGGCGCGCCTACCCCCATTGGGCGCGCCATCCACCCTCGTGGGCCCCTCGTGGCTCCACCGACCTACTTCTTCCTCCTATATATACCTACGTACCCCCAAACCATCAGACACGGAGCAAAAACCCTATTTCCACCGCCGCAACCTACTGTACCCGTGAGATCCCATCTTGGGGCCTTTTTCGGCGCTCCGCCGGAGGAGGCATTGATCATGGAGGGCTTCTACATCAACACCATAGCCTCTCCGATGATGTGTGAGTAGTTTACCTCAGACCTTTCGGTCCATAGTTATTAGCTAGATGGCTTCTTCTCTCTCTTTGTACCTCAATACAAAGTTCTCCTCGATTCTCTTGGAGATCTATTTGATGTAACTCTTCTTTTGCGGTGTGTTTGTCGAGATTCGATGAATTGTGGGTTTATGATCAAGATTATCTATGAACAATATTTGAATCTCCTCTGAATTCTTTCATGTATGATTGGTTATCTTTGCAAGTCTCTTTGAATTATCAGTTTGGTTTGGCCTACTAGATTGATCTTTCTTGCAATGGGAGAAGTGCTTAGCTGTGGTTTCAATCTTGCGGTGCCCGATCCCAGTGACAGTAGGGGAAACGACACATATTGTATTGTTTCCATCGAGGATAACAAGATGGGATCATATTTCATGAGTTTATCCCTCTACATCATGTCATCTTGCTTAAAGCGTTACTCTGTTCTTATGAACTTAATAGTCAAGATGCATGCTGGATAGCGGTCGATGTGTGGAGTAATAGTAGTAGATGCAGGCAGGAGTCGATCTACTTGTCACGGACGTGATGCCTAGATATTCTCATAACTATGCTCAATTCTATCAATTGCTCGACAGTAATTCGTTTACCCACCGTAATACTTATGCTATCTTGAGAGAAGCCACTAGTGAAACCTATGGCCCCCGGGTCAATTTTCCATCATATTAATCTCCCGTCAACGAGCTATTTCTGGCGCCGTTTATTTTGGTTTCTTTACTTTTAATCTTTATCATAAAAAATACCAAAAATATTATCTTATCATCTCTATCAGATCTCACTTTTGCATGTGGCCTTGAAGGGATTGACAACCCCTTTATCGCGTTGGTTGCATGGTTCTTATTTGTTTGTGTAGGTATGAGGTACTTGCGTGTGGCCTCCTACTAGATTGATACCTTGGTTCTCAAAAACTGAGGGAAATACTTACGCTACTTTGCTGCATCACCCTTTCCTCTTCAACGGAAAACCAACGCAGTGCTCAAGAGGTAGCAGTCTCGTACACGGGAGGGATTGCGCCGAAGGCGCGGCCGATCGCACCACCCCGGGCCCGCACGTCGGCGACCCGGGTTGGCTCGGCCGCGGGAGGCCTGAAGCCATAGGCGGCGTTATGCTCCAGCTGAGCGGAGACCAGGCGGCGCTGCGTGGCAGCGAGCGTCTCGAACAGGTCCATCAGGCGCTGGCGGTCCTCCTCGAGCCGAGCTCGGGCCTCGGTGACGTTGGAGGCGTCGACGTCGGTGGCGATGGGGACGTGATGGATCTGCATCTTGGCGCGCAACGGATTGGGCAAGATGGCGCAATCCGCTGGGGCCCTGGCTTCGGCGGCCTTCCTCGCCACGCTGGACGAGGGAAATGGGGGAGTCGGAGATGTCAAGTACCTCAGTGGGGTACTCATCGGCTGCGGGCGCATCAGAGATGCGGAGCGCGACGAAGGAGGTGGCGAGCACGTCAATGACGTCATCCGCCAGGGTGACGGGCTCGTCGGAGTTGGAGAAGGGCTCCATCTGGAACATGGCTCCGGCCGGGACCTCGAGCTGCCCCACGGTGGGCGCCAACTGTCATGGTGGGCGCACGGTAGATGCCAAGGGATGGCTAAAGAGAGGAGGAGGCTCGACGGGACCGGTGGGCTCCAGAGGCGAGGTCGGCATGAGCGAGCACGGGACGCAAGACATACCCAGGTTTGGGGCTCTCCGGAGAGATGACACCCCTAGTCCTGCAGAGTGTGGTTTATATGTAACAGTACAGAGTTTCTCCTAGAGCTATATGGAGGAACAAGGAAGGCAGGCCAAGGCTTAGGCTGCTCCCCTTCCTAGTGTGTGGCTAGTCCAATCGATCTTCTCTCTGTGAGCGTGGCAGTATGCATGAGGGGTCCTGGGGGGTTTTACAGGTCAACCCCCTAGGGGTACAATGGTAATGTTACAAGGCCATGGGGATGGGTTGTCATTGTCCGGGAAGCCGGTGCTGGGACCCGCCGGGTGTCAGGGCTCGCCTGGTTCTCCGGGCGCAGGCCCCGTGCGCCAGGGGGCACTGTTTGCCGTCTTATCGATCATCACGGAGTGGCCGGGTCGAGCCGCTACAGTGGCGCACCGTCAGTTTGCTGGTTGCTGGCATCAACAGTGACGATGGGTGCACTATAGCCACGCCTCGGCTGACGAGAGGAGTTGGTGGAGCACTGTTGCCTTGCTCACCCTTGAATGGAGACTCGTCCCAACGTATGGCTAGGATGGGATGGGAGCTGACCCGTGGCCAGGTCGAAGAACTCGCCAAGGGAGGGCTGGCTTGTTGGAGAAGTCTTGGTCGTGCCGCGTTCGGCCGTCTTGTGCCAGCCGTTGGGGCCGGGTTGAGGAGTTTGGCCAGGTTGAGGGACTTGGCTGGGTTGAGCAACCCGGCCAAGTGCGAGTCGGATTGAGGGGCGTTGCTGGCCCCGATATTTTTGAAAAGGATCCGGGTTCCATTGCCTGCCTGGGGTTCATCCCCCCGACAGGATTGCAGCTGAATTGGGAATTAAGAAGTTGGTTATTTGAGGAGATTCAGAGCTTGTGGTGAGACAAGTTAACAAGGATTATCAAAGTCCATTGATGGAGGCATACATTGAGGAAGTGAGGAGATTGGAGGAGCGTTTTGACGGATTGCAAACAAAGCCCGTACCCCATGCGGAAAACAGCATAGCTGATCATCTGTCAAAGTGTGCGGCACAGAAGCTTCCTGTGGAACCAAGGACTTTTGTTCTCCATCTCACTCAGCCGTCCATATCCCCAACAACAATGGCCCGAAAGAGGAGAAAGATGGACTACGGTAAGCCTCTCCCGGTAGAGCCGTCCGCTCCTGGCAGAGACCCTGCCGGAAACAACTCCTCACAGCCTATCGGACCACCCCCTCCAGCCGGGCCCATGGACCCCGCGAACGAGGCTAGTGATCCCGCAGCAGAGGAGGTGCCGCTAGTCCTCGTTGCCGAGCCCCAGGCTCCAACTTGGGTAAGGCACTTTGTCCACTTCCTCCAAACCGGAGAACTTCCCAGCGACCAAGATGAAGCTGAAAAAGTAGCCCAGAGGGCTAGCATGTATCAGTCTATCGATGAAACTCTATACAGAATGAGGCCCAAGGGTGTGAAATTGAATTGTGTCTGCCGGGAAGAAGGAAAGGAACTATTGGCTGAAATTCACATAGGAATGTGCGGCTCCCACATCGGATCAAGGGCATTAGTTGGGAAAGCATTCCGGCAAGTATTCTATTGCCCCACAGCCCTCCAAGATGCGGTCGAGCTAGTCACGAAATGTGAAGCCTTCCAGTTCCATTCCAAGAAAACACACCAGCCTGCCCAAGCTCTCCAAACAATCCCCCTATCATGGCCATTTTCGGTCTGGGGCTCGATATCCTCGGCCCCTTCCCCCGAGCAATCGGGGGCTTTGAATTCTTTTGTTACCATCGACGAGTTTACAAAGTGGCCGGAAGTGACTGCCGTGAGAGGGGTGACTGCTCAGTCAGCTATCAAGTTCTCGAAAGAATTGGTGTGTCGTTTTGGAGTTCCGGCAAGGATCAGCACCGACAATGGCACCCAGTTCACGAGTCGCGCCTTCATGCAATATGTTCATGCCCTCGGATGCAAGATCTCATTTGCCTTTGTGGCACACCCCCGGAGCAATGGACAAGCTGAGAGGGAGAACGCTGAAGTGCTACGCGGACTCAAAACAAGAACATTCGATACGCCGCGGAAGCACGATAGGCGGTGGATCGAGGAGCTGCCGGTAGTTCTCTGGTCCGTTAGAACGACACCAAACCGAGCTACTAGGCAAACTCCCTTCTCCCTGGTCGATGGGGCAGAAGCAGTTATCCCCACGGAACTCATCTACGGGTCACCTCGAGTGCTTGCCTACGATGAAGTAGCGCAAGATCAGCACCGGCGTGACAACACTGTGCTACTCGAGGAGAACCGTCTCTGGGCTGCTACGTGTGCTGCACGCTACCAGCAAGCCCTGCGTCGCTATCATAGCCGCATGTTTCACACCCAGTGTTTTGAGGAAGGTGGGCTTGTCCTTAGGCTCGTTCAGTCCGCCAAGGGTGCAAACAAGTTGTCACCTAAGTGGGAAGGCCGTTATCGGGTAGTATGAGTCACCAGACCTGGCGTAGTCCGTCTGGAGACCGAAGATGGCACTCAGTTGCAAAACTCATGGAATATTGAGCATCTCCGTAAGTTCTACCCGTAAGGCGCGGCTATTCGGCCCTACCCGGCAACCACCCTTTTGTACAGGCCTTGCCTCAGCTGCATGTAACCCCTTGTACAAAGCCGGGGCGATGACCCCGTGCAAGACAAAATAAATAAGCGTTGTGGGGGGCCCCCGACCAAGATTGCATGCATGCATGAGCATTCCAAGATCAATTGAATAAGAATTTCATGAGCATTTGCATATGCATATAGATAGGATCGCATTCTGCATTCATTCTCATCTACATGAAGATGCAGGTTCCTACCGTGAGCTTGGCTTCGACAAGGAGTTGAGAAGATTGCCCAACACAGCGATCCTCGGCAAGCCAACCAGATAAGTTTCACCTCCTATCCGTTAGTGTTCTGTAAGTTATAACTTGTGCATGAGTAAGTCTCCCCACTCTTTTGAAACTTTGGTGCTCCCATCTCTGACTCGAACATTGTTTCGGTCAGGATGGTCGCAGTGGCCTTTGATAAAAAGAAGTTGTCGGGGGGCTGGCCCATTCGTCTGTATCCCAGTAGACGCGGCTCTCCGACAGACAAAAAGGGTGCCGGCAGGATAGCCTGCCGGGGAAAAACTCATTTATATGTATTAAAGAGGCATCTCGCCTCTGCATGGGCATACACATGCACGGGTTCCCGGCAAGGTTCATCTTTTTCATTAATATGCTAATACAAGTACAAGCATTACAGAACACGGACATGGACTCGAGATATTACATTATTTGAATTAAAATTTGGCAAGTGCCGGCAGATTTAAGATTGAAAAAATATTAGTGCCCCGTTACGCCTTTGCCCTTGTCCGTCTCCCTCAGGGTATTACAGGGAGGGACTAAAGAAGCAAGAGGCGGACTCGGCTTGGATTTGGCACCTCCCCAGGATTAATACAACGCCATCCCCTAGATGGGAGGGAGGAACCGGAGGACGGGAGGGACGGTGGCACTGAAGGGGGAACAGACGGGGATAGCGGAGTCGCCGGCAAACGTGAGCCGCCAGAACGGCCGCCCCCTTTCTTGGCGTGTCGTGGGTTGCTGCTACCTCCCGTACCACTGGCATTCGACGATCCCGTCGCGGCAGCCTTACCGGGCACCATGCTCTCCGAGGGACTCCCCACAAAGAGCATGGTCATCCCAAGCGGCGCTGGTATCGGAAGCCACCATGCGCCCAGAAGACATGAATAGGGGCAAAGATCCCTCTTGTACGGCGGAAGGACGACGCCCATGAGGAACCAGATCCGCCCCTACTAGCGATAGATCTCTTCTGTGGCCCCTTCCCAGTGCCACAAGGGGAAGAAGAATGGGGAGTTGTCGACTACCACATGCAATGCCTACTTCGGGCCGCGATGTGGTGTCGTTCACATCCCCTCCCACTGAAGTCAAGGCCACAGGCGGCCCGGCGGCAAGCACACCGGGATTTCCCCTCCTGGCGTTGTCGCCACGCCACCCGAGTCCCCCTTTTAGATCCAGGGAAGGCTTCAAGATGGAGCTCGGGGGCTGGCCCCAAGCTCTCCCCCTCAGCATAATCAGCGAAAGCAGAAGATAAGAAGAGGAGGAATGTGAAGATAAGTGGATCTACCCTCCTCCACCCCTCCCTTTTATAGGCGGGGCAAGGAGGGGAGCTGCTCCATCAACGGGCAACCACCGTCCTCCTCCGTCAATTGAAGATGACTAGGCCCTCACCTTGATGCTCTCTCACGCCACGCTCCTCCATTACCTACCCCGTGCGATGCATGCAACATATGTGGCCACGGATAAGGGCATGGTGGGAAGAGTGAATTGGCCGTTTCTACCCCGTGCGTTAAATTCATTCATGGACCATTACTGGAGCGACCCACCACTGTTGTCTTTACACGGCGCGCGCAAAAACCGGAAACTGGCCCGGGATCAAGGCTAATGAAGAAGCAAAGAAGAATTCAAGAGACCAGCCTCTTCAGCAACCCTCGCATGTGCACTTATTAGGCCCTACCCCAACGACGCTTGGCAGCGCGTTCGGGGCAGGCCCGGGGGCTTCTGTCGGTGCAACAAACCCTGGGTCTGTTGCCTAGACTGTGCACAGGCACGGGAACAAGATTGAAGCACCAGCCCAGATCAGAGTGCAAGAACCCCAGAGATTTGGAGGACCAACATGCAGATTAGAAGGACCAAGATCGAACCAGAGAAGGAGGATATCGTCAAGAGAAAAGCTTCCCTTGCCGGGCAAGCGAGCCCGGCAAGGGGCGAAGCCACCCCCAGAAACGGACAACCAAAGCGCCCCGGCAGGGCCTGCCGGGGCTCACAGAGGCAAAACCACCTCACCAACCACTCTACCACACCCCGCGTCGTCAATCAGTGCGGTGTCAAGTCGCAAAGTGATTAACTGGCAGCCATTTGCCACATGGCAGCCATTTTCTACAGGAGATACCCACAGACGACACCCGTCCAACGACGTGTCAAGCGGGCAGGTGCGGAGCTGGCAAGATAGCCCGGCAAGCCTTACCGGGCAACCAACGATGTGACATTGAGCGGTGCATTTAATGCGCCCTGTCAGCCCGTAGAGTTAGGTATGATAGCACTGTTTGCTATCTTATCGGTGCATAATTACTACTTTGCCATTGTGGTAACCCCTTGATCTATAAAAGGAGGCCCATGGCAACCATAGTAGGGGTTAGAAGGTTGGACAACGCACACCCCCATACGCGCGTAGTCGCTGTTGCCTTGAGGCAACCCCTGCCGGGCAAGTGTACTACGCTCCGCCACCACCTTTCCACCATCAATCTACCAAAGCAGGAGTAGGGTTTTACGCCTCGCGGCGGCCCGAACCTGGGTAAAATTGCCTATGTGATCTCTGCCGTACTGCCCCACGCTCGTCTGCTCTTTGTGCAACGCATCGCCCCGCTTCCGAACCAGCAAGGGGCCTCTTGGTCCCATAGGTGGTCGTGGTTTCCCGCGACACACGTCGTCACTTACCTCAAGAAAAAATTCCCTCTAGCTCTCTCTCTCTCTCTCATGTTCTTGCTCCCAAAGCTGAGATTCTTGATCTCTTTGCTCGGAGCTCCGTTTCCGAAACAGTTTTCGGGATTGCTACTTAGTATGTGACTCCTCGATTGCTCCAATTAGTTTTTGCTTTAGTGGTTTACATTTTGAGTAATTAGCTACTCTTGGTGCTACAAAAAATGAGCTTTCATGTTGAATTCTTTGAGTTCCAAGTAGTTTGAATGCTTGATATAGCCTCTATACTTCCATATGAGTAGTTACTATCGATTTTGTGAAGTTTTATTAACATCATTTTGTGACCCAAATTTTTTAAGAAAAATTGTTCGCATAATAAATGCAACTCTTTAGGAGGAGTTCTTCGAGGCGGATGTCCGCGGAGGAATCATCGAGTGAGATCTCGATACGACAAGCTTATGTTGAGCCAGGGGCAAGCTCAGAACGGGATGCCGATACCAAATCGTGCCTCTGGCTGTGTGATGAGTTCATGATAGGTATGGGTATGAAGGAAGAATTTGATCAGTATGTCCATAACACTGAGCTCATTCCCTTCATCGTAGATAAGTGCATTCGACATCACTACCTCACCCACTCGTTGACCCAAAAATTTAAGTATCATTCTCATGATTCTAGAGTTTCATTTAGCCTTTATGATGGTGCCTTTACCATGCCTCTAGAAGAATTCTGTGGTGCGTGCAAAATTACATATTGGGGTTCGCTGGACGAACCACCAAAATCTGAGTATGAGATGTTCTTAACTAGCCTCTCCTGTGGTGTGGATAGACGAGTTACACAAGCAAGAATAAAAAGTATACAATTTCCACCCATCCGTTACTTTGCAGTTTTTAATGGAAAATGCATCATGGGTAAACATGATTGCAGAATACTCTATGCCCAGGACTTCAGCCTCATACACACGACTCTAATGGGGACTAAACGTTATAATCTCGGTGCAATTGTTATGCGGAGGTTGCAACGTGATTGCTTGTATCTGTGTTGTTTTTTCCGCGAAGAGGACAGGATGATGCAACACAACAACGGTAAGTATTTCCCTCAGTTATGAAACCAAGGTTATCAATCTAGTAGGAGAACCAAGCAACAATATCTAAACAACACCTGCACACAAACAACAAAAACTTGCAACCCAACGCGTAAGAGGGGTTGTCAATCCCTCCTCGTTATTGAGATAGATTAAATTGTATGAGATTTAATAAATAGTGTAGGACCGAGAGTATATCGACCAGAGGGGTGAATGGGAGATTCAAAAGTTCTTTCGAATGTTTTGAAACCGATCTCAATCACAGTAGCAGGATAAAGTAAAGGAGGAATTAAGCTGAATCAATATTCTTCGTCAGAGGCATATTCTTCGATGAATGAAGCAATTACAGTACGAGTATGGGAGATCATAGGTTTAACTATGATGAGAGTAATGCAACATGCAAGCAGATGCAGTAGAATGAGATATAGCATGATGTTGGTGGTGAAAATGCAATGAAATGAGATACGAAGATAACCTCAAGTGAGCAATACAGATACAGATAGAAAAATGTAATGAGGATAAGGATCAGGTAATCTATTGACACAGAGCACAAATGAAAACTGCTGAAGGAATTGCTGTAAACTAGAATCAACCAGTGGTGATCGATGGCGACACAGAGATTTGTTAGACCAGTTCACCCTTCTGCCAAAGGGCTACGTCTGGTTGGAGGGGCTGTGATTTAACACGGAAGATAAACTCTCTTCACCCTATTCTCCTTCAATTCGAAGCTGATCAGACTTCAGTTGATTTCACTCGTGGTAGATCCTTGTCGGTGATCTCCAAACCTTTGGTCTACCATCGCGAATCACAATCACTCTTGGTCGCTGAAGATCTTGCTCGGTGAAGACAACAAATCTTCAACACTTGAGAAGAAACCTATTTGTCTAGAGAGTGCGCAGCTCTCAAGAGTAATAGGTACAAGAACTCTGACTCAAAACTATTGTGATGCTAAACCATTATCTAAGTTAGGGCTCTTGATTTCCTCTCGGTGGATCTTAAACTCAAATAACTCGGAGAGGGGTTGCTCAAATCAATCTTCTCAAAAATCTCAAGCTGAGCAGCTAACGAACAATGTTGGAGCGGGGTGGCTATTCATAGCCGTAGCCTTCCCTTATGGGAAAAGACCAAATTGGACATCGAGAGAAGCCAATGGCCGAACGGCATGAGTTCAACGGTCGGATTTGAGCACAACGGTAACATTACGTGCGGAGCAAGTAATCCTAACTCCTCGTTCTGAGCCAAATCTCTCGCAGTGAAGAAGATCACTGTCTCTTGCTGGCAAGTATTTGCTCGAAACACAAAGTGATTTCTCTCGCAACGTTCATAGGTTTTGGCTAAGCATCACAACAGATCTAAGCTCGAGAACCTATACCCCTCTTAATAGTACGGAGGTCTTATGACTCAAATAAGTAGAAGAAGAACAACGAAATGAATACTACGTCTTCAATTTCCATTCACTGCAGTCAATTTCTTCGGACGATCATACCGAAAAGTATACTTTGCTTCAGCAATAAGGCTTCGAGGGGATAATTCCTTCACATCAAACCTCTCGTCTGTGACGCCCCCGATTCAATCATACACTAATCATACACGCAAACGTGTACGATCAAGATCAGGGACTCACGGGAAGATATCACAACACAACTCTAAAAATAAATAAAATAAGTCATACAAGCATCATAATACAAGCCAGGGCCTCGAGGGCTCGAATACAAGTGCTCGATCATAGACGAGTCAGCGGAAGCAACAATATCTAAGTACAGACATAAGTTAAACAAGTTGCCATAAGATGGATAGCACAAACTGGGATACAGATCAAAAGAGGCACAGGCCTCCTGCCTGGGATCCTCCTAAACTACTCCTGGTCTTCGTCAGCGGCCTGCATGTAGTAGTAGGCACCTCCGGTGTAGTTGGAGTCTTCGTTGACGGTGGCGTCTGGCTCCTGGGCTCCAGCATCTGGTTGCGACAACCAGGTAGAATGGAAAGGGGGAAAAGAGGGAGAAAAGCAATTGTGAGTACTCATCCAAAGTACTTGCAAGCAAAGATCTACACTACATATGCATGGGTATCTGTGTAAAGGGCCAATATCGGTGGACTGTACTGCAGAATGCCAGAATAAGAGGGGGACAGCTAGACCTGTTGAAGACTACGCTTCTGGCAGCCTCCATCTTGCAGCATATAGAAGAGAGTAGATGGTAAGTTCACCAAGTATCATCGCATAGCATAATCCTACCCGGCGATCCTCCCCTCGTCGCCCTGTGTGAGAGCGATCACCGGGTTATATCTGGCACTTGGTAGGGTGTGTTTTATTAAGTATCCTGTTCGAGTTGTCATAAGGTCAAGGTACAACTCCGGGTCGTCCTTCTACCAAGGGACATGGCTATTCGAATAGATAAACTTCCATACAGGGGTGCACCACATAATCCAACACGATCGATCCCATTTGGCCGGACACACTTTCCTGGGTCATGCCCGGCCTCGGAAGATCAACATGTCGCAACCCTACCTAGGCACAACAAAGAGGTCAGCACTCCGATCTAAATCATATGCGCGCAGGGGTCTGGGCCCATCGCCCATTGCACACCTACACGTTGCGTGGGCGGCCGGAGAGCAGACCTAGCAACCTCCATTTCAAAGGAAGTTGCATTACGCGGTCCAACCCGGCGCGCGCCGCTCAGTCGCCGACGTCAAGAAGGCTTCGACTGATACCACGACGTCGAGTGCCCATAACTGTTCCCGCGTAGTTGGTTAGTGTGTATAGGCCAGTGGCCAGACTCAGATCAAATACCAAGATCTCATTATGCATGTTATTTTGAAGTAACCGCGAACGCCGACCAGGGCCATGCCCACCTCTCTCCTAGGTGGTCTCAACCCGCCCTGTCGCTGCACCACAAAGTAACAGTCGTGGGCCGCCAGGAACCCAGGCCCACCTCTACCGGGATGGAGCCACCAGCCCCTTCAGCCCCCATCTCCGAACAGTATCATAAGTAATGTAACAGTATAAAGTATATAGCATATGCCCATGATCACCTCCCGAGTGATCACGGCCCAGTAGTATAGCATGGCAGACGGACAAGAATGTAGGGCCACTGATGGAATACCAGCATCCTATACTAAGCATTTAGGATTGCAGGTAAGGGTAACAACTGTAGCAACAATGACAGGCTATGCATCAGAATACGATTAACCGAAAGCAGTAACATGCTACACTACTCTAATGCAAGCAATAGAGAGAAGGAATAGGCGATATCTGGTGATCAGGGGGGCTTGCCTGGAAGCTCTGGCAAGAAGAAGGGGTCGTCGTCGATGTAGTCCATCACAGGGGTATCGGCAACGGTCTCGAGGTCTACCGGAAAGAAGTAACAGAGGGGAACACAATAAATAATAGAGCAATCAAAGCATCACAAAGTATAACAAGGCAATACGCGGTGCCATGGGTGATCTAATGCAGCGACAGGTGATACTGGCGAAGGGGAAAAATATCCGGGAAAGTATTCCCGATGTTCAGCGTTTTCGGTCGGATGAACCGGAGGGGGAAAGTTGCGTGTTTTCTATGCTAGGGATGTGTGGCGGACGAACGGGTTGCGTATCCGGAGTCGTCTCGTCGTTCTGAGCAACTTTCATGTACAAAGTTTTTCCATCCGAGCTACGGTTTATTTTCTATTAATTTTAAAAGATTTAAATCATTTCTAGGATTTATTTAATTATTTTAATTCAACATTATCCAGAATAGTGCTTGCTGACGTCGGCATGATGTCAGCAGTCAACAGGTGTTGACTTAGTCAACTGACGTGTGGGTCCCGACTGTCACTGATTGATTAATTAACTAACAGTTAATTAGGTTAATTAGTGATCAGATTAATCTAATTATTATTAATTAACTTAATTAATTAACTAATTATTTTAATTATTATTTAATTATTGTTTTTTAATTCTTTCTTTTATATAAACGTTCTGGGCTGGGCCCCACATGTCATTGGCACAGGGGCCTTAACGGGCGCCGGGCGGAACCAGGCGATGGGCGCCAGCCCGCCCGATAGGGCGCTGCGGTCGGCGGGTGAAGGGGGGCCGACGCGTGGCCCGTGGCCGCGGCCGGAGCAGCGGCGCGGCGGGGCTAGATGAGGATGCGCGGGACAAGCACCGGCACCCAGCGGCGTCGCGCGCGCGCAGGGAGGCGCTGCGGGCGCGCGGGCCAGCGAGGCCGCAGCAGCGCCACCGATGCGGTGCAGGCAGGCGGTGGCGGAAACGTTCTGGGGCAACGGCGCGCTAGCGGACGACGGGGAGCCGAGGCCAGTCGGGGCGAGGCCGGCGGCAGGGAGGCGGTGGCAAGTAGCGGTGGAGGCGGGGCGGCACGGTAGTAGCGGGAGCTGGGGATGGCCACGGTGCGGGAGAGAAGCGGCGACGCAGGAGAGGCCCGGGCGGCGCTAGGCACGGCACGGAGGCAGGCAAGGGCACGACAGCGTAGGCGTGCGCGCGCGAGCGGAGTAGCGCAGGAGCAGCCTGCGGGAGGGGCGAGGCAGGGAGGCGTGAGCGGCCGAGCGGGGAGGAGGCCGCGGCACGGGAAGGCGCGGACGCGCGCGTGCGAGGGGCGGGAGCGCGCAGCGGCACACGGGCGCAGGGTAGCAGGGCCGGCTCGCAGCGTAGCAGCAGGAGGTTCAGGGGAAGAAGAGGTCGGGGCCTTACCGTGGGTAGCAGGGTTCAGGGAAATGGGGCGCGGGCAGGAAGTCGGATACGACGGCGACGTGGAGGAGGCAATCCGGCGAGGAGGGGCTCCGGCGACGGCAGAGCGTTCCGGCGGGGTGGCCTCCGGCGACGGCGTCGGGCGGTTGTTCCCCACCCCGATCCAGATGGGATCGAGATTGGTGGGGGAGAGGAAGAGAGCGAGTGGGGGAAAGTGGGGGCGACGGTTTAGGGTTTCGGGGTCCAGGGGGGTCAAGGGAGTGGGTGGGCTGGCCTGGTGGCCCGGTTGGGCTGCTGGATGGGCCGTAGCCCAGTGGGGGGGTTTCTTTGTTTTTCTTTTCTTTTGTTTTGTTTTCACTTTTTCTTTTTATTTATTTTCTTTTCTGTTTTAAATCATTGTAAAATATTTAGGCATTTTCTAAAAATGAGTTTTCTCCACCATAATTACCAGTGCAATATTTGGCACCCACCGAACATTTTTGTTTCAATGTTTGAAAACTTTGTTGTTTGCCATATTTTGAATTTGAATTTTTAACCAGTTTTTAACTAACGAGAGATTAGCAACAGTAACGAAATGTGACATGGCATCATTAGCAGAGTTTCACTGTAGCTTAATTATTCGGGCGTCACAATTCTCCTCCACTACAAGAAATCTCGTCCCGAGATTTTAAGAGGTGGGGTAAGGGGGAAAGATCTGGTTACGAAATTCTAACGAATCTTCTCGGTTTTGATCGATCGATTACGTTGATGTCTTCATTTCTCTGCTTCAACTCATCATGATGAAGTCGGCATCCTTTCTTCGGGAACTCCATCGTAGTTACGAATTGGTAAGGGGCAGCTCGACAACGATAGAATGTTATAAGGGGAAATCATCTGGGGGTATCCCATGAATGATCTTACGTGTAACTCTTGAGTCGAGCAATTGAAACACATCGATAGCAAGGTAAGATGGTGCAATAAAAGTTTCAAGTGGATAGGAAATCGTTCGTTGCCTGAATTGGAGTGTGAGGTGGTTTCAGAGCAACGGTAATAAGTATTATGTCTGATACCATAATTGATGATCTTTTGAAAGGTGGCTCGTGAATTACATATGAAGCCAAGCATGAGGAATAACCTTTAGGAGCTGGGGTGTACAGGAGAGTCAGGTTTCGATCCTATGGAACTATGGGTTATGGGCCCACCATGTGGGTTAAAAGTAGGAGGAGCGGTGACATCTTGCATGGTCAGGATAGCAAGGCATGTCAGAGGGTAGCCTATCAGTTATGTCGGCAACAACGTCGGTACCAAGGGTGAGGGACGAAGAGAACCATTTTCCTGCTCGTTGAACGAGGCGGACCAATAGACAAAGTTCTCGTCCATCAGTGACTACCGAAATGTCATCAACAATAGTAACAGGGTCTTGCTGACAGAATTGTACACCGAGGTGTTTACATAAGCAAGAGAATATTACTGCTTAGATCATATAGATCACGAGAAAGTTTAAACCAAACAATGGAAAGGAAGATATGATTATCAAATGTAAATAGAACAATGGAAAGGAAAATGTGTTTAAACACATATTTCAAGGGTATATCCTTCCCAAGGACAAGCAGAGCATGATATCCAGGACAAGATATAATGTAGAAAACTCTTTAGGTAAGGTGAGAGAAATTTCATGACATTACCCATACAACGGTGTTTGGATAATTGAGCGAGAAACATTTAGCGTTGGGCTTCAAATGTTCTTGTTGAAAATTGGATTACCACAGACATGCTTCGAGATAGCGTTGACATGGTCTTTAAGCAAAGGTTAGACTTTGGATACACAAGGGATCCATCAGGAACAACTTATAGAAAAAGTCTTACAATTTCCTCATGGCAGAATGGTTAACCTTGCTAAAAAGGAAGAACTATAACCATAGGTCCTCCGGCCAGGTGTGCTAGGCATGACATCACCTTACCGGGTCATATAAAGATGTTATGACTCCTGGAAATATGTTCCAACCATCGTATCTGACCGAGATTCAGATCTGATTGCTGTAAGGATACCTGAGACTCAGGATGTCTGAGAAGGAAAGGTGCAACACAAATTGACGGGAGGACATTGTAAGATTCTCGGGAAATGAACTATGGAAGCAAGTTCCGAATGAGTTCATCATTAAACCAAGAAGAGGATGAGGAGGTGGCTGATAGACTCAGCAACATTTCAACGAGATATCCATCAGCATGGATTTTCACAATTAAATGAACACGGTGATAGCATTGGACACACCGAAGTATATAATGAAGTATGATCAAGGAGATCATCCACAATTAAACTTTGAACGAAAATGTACCTGGAAATATGGACCAAGTAGCACGATAAATGTTATATGGTGATTCCATAACCAGAAGACATGGAATGAAAATATCGACCATTCACTTCAAAGCAATAGGGTCGCTAGAGGTTTTGAATTCACACATCATAATTCAATGGTTGGTATTCCGGTTAGAAACAACACGGGGACCAAGAGATGAATGTAGATGGCGGGATGTATCACTTGTACCAAGAATTCTTAAGATGTGGTGAAATTCTCACAACATTCTTGATATATAAGAAGGTATTACTTCAAGGTAGGACATACGACAAGCTGGATAGCCAGGAACTCAATGTACAGCCACAACACAAACAAGTTTGTGTTGGTAAGAAGGCAATGAAGTAGTCGATGACAATACAATTTACCAAGGGACAAGGATGGTATTTCCCATGAAGAATTCAATAGATATCTTGGAAGAGCTCAGAATGTTGATGATGATCACGACACATTTGTCGAGAGAATGCAAGAAGTAATTGATCGACAATGACATCAAGTCAAAAGAATGGTGAAGCGAAAGGTTATTGGAACCACGGGTAGGACACCAACTCGGAATCAAGCTTGCTGTTCGAGGTAAAAGATAAGACAAGGAAGATCGATGTAAGCTTAGCTCATTGCCGAAAGTGGTGCTCCGGGAATAGGAACCAGGTAGCACAGTTAGAAAAAATCGGCACGATACTGATATAGCCGATCAGGCTAGAAATGACGTGATCGAGTACAAAGTCGTAAGCAAGGAAGATTGCTAAGAATGGTTGAATCGTAGAACGGACACGATTCAGTTATCGGTGTACTCGAGTGACTAACCACTCAGAACCCAGGAAAAATTGGAATCGGTGAGAATGTAGTACTTGATGAAGAACTCATAAGAAGTTATGATGTTTCGTGATAATCTCGAGATACCAGGGGGTAATACTTGACGACAGATCAAAGTAGAGGTTGGACTGGGGTATTGCTCAACTTCCCCGAGAAATGGAATCAAAGAAGAACAATATGGTCGGAACCATAGCTGCAAGGGATCCAATCTAATGTCATCGAAAGAATTACCCAAATGATTAAATATTTTGCAAGAAGCTTCCAAGATAAGTTCCACATCGGGTCCATGGGCATGAACACTAAGTTCAAGGTCGACTCCCACTTCTTCAATGCATAACCTTTCATTCACTTCTCATTTTCGACGAAGTCGTAGTGTTGAGATTTTATCTGGCATAACACCAGTAGAGTATGACCCGTAGAAGTTTTCAGGTTGTCACAGATTATGGAAGGCATAGATTCAACCCATCGGGGTACCTTAGGAACATATACCGTAATCTTCTGGAGTAATTAACACAAGCTCGGAAGTAGAGCATGGTTGAGGAAGCAGAGGATACAACTTACCAAAGGCATTATGTATCCGAGGAAAGGCTCACAAATTATTGAATATGAAGGACGATGTCGGATAAAACTCATCAAAGGATCCGGTGGTCCACGAGGGACCTGATGTGAGAAACGGTGCTCAACCAGAAGAAGAAAGAATGCAAGGAGATCAGATTATAGCAGCAACTGACTAATTCAAAGCTCAAATGTAACGGAACTACGATTCCCAAATAAGGGGATTAGAAGCAGAGGCTTTAACAAAAGACAAGTTGAATAGACATAGATCGACAATCAATCACGGTTTGATTTGTCAAACACCAGCTCATGTCCAGGGTGACGTGTGAGTCGAAGGCAAGAATTCTAATTTGTGATTTATGATTGCAAGCATCCACAACATATCGAATCAAATCAAAATTACGATGTCAAAGGATGCTAATGAACATTGCTAAACATATGGTAGTAACCATAATGTAAGCAGGTGAGGAGGAACAAGAGTAATAGGCTACTGAGGATTCTCGGAAGATCGAATAGCATTCCAAGGAAGTTTGTGAAACTCATGAACAAGTTTGGATGAACGGATACTCGGCAAGCGCGAGTAATTAACCATAGGGGTATTCATGCGGCAAGGAACTGCAGGGCAGTAAGCATAAAGAATTCTCGGAATATCGGAGAGTAGACATCTTGTAATAACAAGAGCAACTTGGGATGACAATATGAACGGCGGGTGTAAGTAGTTATCTAGAGGGAATTATCGATGGAAGTGAATTGCAAAAGCGATGGCACATAGTCTCGAGAGCACAGAGTAGAGTATCTTCAGAATCTTCTGGTGCAGCAGGCGGTCATCGGTAACACAGGGCTCTCTGGGTGGAAGTGATCACGAGATCCTAATGTTAGAGTTAGCAAAATTCATTTACCCCGAATAGAAGAGAGATTAGAGTCCCAGAGTATAGATGAGGAGTAAAAGATCCCAATACCACCCAATGGCGACGTGGGCACGTAAGCCGCACAACCATGTTAGTAAAAGTTTTTCAATGACTAGATTCGACTTCGGCCAAGGAGTTGGAAAGGGGGATTCCTACAGGCAGTCGGCTCTGCTACCAACTTGTGACGCCCCCGATTCAATCATACACTAATCATACATGCAAACGTGTACGATCAAGATCAGGGACTCACGGGAAGATATCACAACACAACTCTAAAAATAAAAAAGTCATACAAGCATCATAATACAAGCCAGGGCCTCGAGGGCTCGAATGCAAGTGCTCGATCATAGACGAGTCAGCGGAAGAAACTATATCTGAGTACATCCATAAGTTAAACAAGTTGCCATAGGATGGCTAGCACAAACTGGGATACAGATCGAAAGAGGCGCAGACCTCCTACCTGGGATCCTCCTAAACTACTCCTGGTCGTCGTCAGCGGCCTACACGTAGTAGTAGGCACCTCCGGTGTAGTAGGAGTCGTCGTCGACGGTGGCGTCTAGCTCCTCGGCTCCAGCATCTGGTTGCGACAACCAGGTAGAATGGAAAGGGGGAAAAGAGGGAGAAAAGCAACCGTGAGTACTCATCCAAAGTACTCGCAAGCAAGTATCTACACTACATATGCATGGGTATCTGTGTAAAGGGCCAATATCGGTGGACTGTACTGCAGAATGCCGGAATAAGAGGGGGATATCTAGTCCTGTCGAAGACTACGCTTCTGGCAGCCTCCATCTTGCAGCATGTAGAAGAGACTAGATGGTAAGTTCACCAAGTATCATCGCATAGCATAATCCTACCCGGCGATCCTCCCCTCATCGCCCTGTGTGAGAGCGATCACCGGGTTATATCTGGCACTTGGAAGGGTGTGTTTTATTAAGTATCCGGTTCTAGTTCTCATAAGGTCAAGGTACAACTCTGGGTCATCCTTTTACCGAGGGACACGGCTATTCAAATAGATAAACTTCCCTGGAGGGGTGCACCACATAACCCAACACGCTCGATCCCATTTGGCCGGACACACTTTCCTGGGTCATGCCTGGCCTCGGAAGGTCAACACGTCGCAGCCCTACCTAGGCACAACAGACAGGTCAGCACGCCGATCTAAATCCTATGCGCGCAGGGTCTGGGCCCATCGCCCATTGCACACCTGCATGTTGCGTGGGCGGCCGGAGAGCAGACCTAGCAACCTCCATTTCAAAGGAAGTTGCGTTACGCGGTCCAACCCGGCGCGCGCCGCTCAGTCGCTGACGTCAAGAAGGCTTCGGCTGAAACCACGACGTCGAGTGCCCATAACTGTTCCCGCATAGTTGGTTAGTGCGTATAGGCCAGTGGCCAGACTCAGAGCAAATACCAAGATCTCGTTAAACGTGTTATTTTGAAGTAACCGGGAATGCCGACCAGGGCCAGGCCCACCTCTCTCCTAGGTGGTCTCAACCTGGCCTGTCGCTCCGGCACAAAGTAACAGTCGGGGGCCGTCAGGAACCCAGGCCCACCTCTACCGGGATGGAGCCACCTGCCCCGTCAGCCCCCATCTCCGAACAGTATCATTAGTAATGTAACGGTATAAAGTATATAGCATATGCCCATTATCACCTCCCGAGTGATCACGGCCCAGTAGTAGCATGGCAGACGGACAAGAATGTAGGGCCACTGATGGAATACTAGCATCCTATACTAAGCATTTAGGACTGTAGGTAAGGGTAACAACTGTAGCAACAATGACAGGCTATGCATCAGAATAGGATTAACCGAAAGCAGTAGCATGCTACACTACTCTAATGCAAGCAGTAGAGAGAAGGAATAGGCGATTTCTGGTGATCAAGGGGGGGGGGCTTGCCTGGAAGCTCTAGCAAGAAGAAGGGGTCGTCGTCGATGTAGTCGATCACAGGGGTATCGGCAACTATCTCGAGGTCTACCGAAAAGAAGTAACGGAGGGGAACACAATAAATAACAGAGCAATCAAAGCATCACAAAGTATAACAAGGCAATACGCGGTGCCAGGGGTGATCTAACGCAGGGATAGGTGATACTGGCGAAGGAGAAAACAACCAGGAAAGTATTCCCGGTGTTCAGCGTTTTCGGACAGATGAACCGGAGGGGGAAGTTGCCTGTTTGCTATGCTAGGGATGTGTGGCGGACGAACGGGTTGCGTATCCGGATTCGTCTCGTCGTTCTGAGCAACTTTCATGTACAAAGTTCTTCCATCCGAGCTGCGGTTTATTTTCTATTAATTTTAAAACATTTAAATCATTTTAGGATTTAATTAATTACTTTAATTCAACATTATCCAGAATAGTGCTTGCTGACGTCGGCATGACGTCAGTAGTCAACAGGGTCTTGACTTAGTCAACTAACGTGTGGGTCCCGACTGTCACTGATTGATTAATTAACTAACAGTTAATTAGGTTAATTAGTGATCATATTAATCTAATTATGATTAATTAACTTAAATAATTCTTAAATAATTAATTAATTTAATTATTATTATTTTAATTCTTTCTTTTATATAAACGTTTTGGGCTGGGCCCCACATGTCATTGGCACAGGGGCCTTAACGGGCGCGGGTGGCGGTTACGGGCGCCGGGCGGAGCCGGGCGATGGGCGCCAGCCCGCCCGATAGGGCGCTGTGGCCAGCGGGTGAAGGGGGGCCGGCGCGTGGCCCGTGGCCGCGGCCGGATCAGCGGGCGGCGGGGCTAGGCGAGGATGCGCGAGACGAGCACCGGCAACCAGTGGCGTCGCGCGCGAGCAGGGAGGCGCTGCAGGCGCGCGGGCCAGCGAGGCCGCAGCAGCGCCACCGACGCGGGGCAGGCAGGCGGTGGCGGAAACGTTGTGGGGCGACGGCGCGCTAGCGGACGACGGGGAGCCGAGGCCAGTCGGGGCGAGGCCGGCGGCAGGGAGGCGGCGGCAAGCAGCGGTGGAGGCGGGGCGGCACGGTAGTAGCGGGAGCTGGGGATGAGCACAGTGCGGGATAGAAGCGGCGACGGATGCGAGGCCCGTCCGGCGCGGGGCACGGCACAGAGGCAGGCAAGGGAACGACGACGTGAGCGTGCACGCGCGGGCGGAGTAGTGCAGCAGCAGCCTACGGGAGTGGGGCGAGGCAGGGAGGCGTGAGCGGCTGAGCGGGGTGGAGGCCGCGGCGCGGGAAGGCGCGGACGCGCGCGCGCGTGGGGCGGGAGCGCGCAGCGGCACACGGGCGCAGGGGAGGAGGGGCGGCTCGCAGCGTAGCAGCAGCAGGTTCAGGGGAAGAAGAGGTCGGGGCCTCACCGCGGGTAGCAGGGCTCGGGGCAGTGGGGCGCGGGGAGCAAGTCAGAGACGACGGCGACATGGGGGAGGCAGTCCGGCGAGGAGGGGCTCCGGCGACGGCGGAGCATTCCGGCGGGGTGGCCTCCGGCGACGGTGTCGGGCGGTTGTTCCCCACCCCGATCCAGATGGGATCGAGAGTGGTGGGGGGAGAGGGAGAGAGCGAGTGGGGGAAAGTGGGGGCGACGATTTAGGGTTACGGGCTCCAGGGGGTTAAGGGAGTGGGTGGGCTAGCTTGGTGGCCCGGTTGGGCTGCTGGCTGGGCCTTAGCCCAGTGGGGGGGGCTTTTCTTTGTTTTTCTTTTCTTTTGTTTTCTTTTCACTTTTTCTTTTTATTTATTTTCTTTTCTGTTTTAAATCATTGTAAAATATTTAGGCATTTTCTAAAAATGAGTTTTCTCCACAATAATTACGAGTGCAATATTTGGCACCCACCGACATTTTTGTTTCAATGTTTGAAAACTTTTGTTGTTTGCCATATTTTGAATTTGAATTTTTAACCAGTTTTGAACTAACGAGAGATTAGCAATAGTAACGGAGGTGACGTGGCATCATTAGCAGAGTTTCAGTGTAGCTTAATTATCCGGGCGTCACATCATCCATATAACGTCATCAGATATAGCTCAATCTTATCTGCAGTGCAAATATACTTCGATGAAGTTCCTCGAACTAGCACCAAAGACAACATTCTCTTCGGTTATGTATGGATTATTTCTCTTTGTATGCACTAGCAAACAAATCACTCCATACCTGTTTCTGTCAACAATCTCCAAAACACAAGGTAGGATGATATTGCACCAACAATCTCCCCCTTTTTGGACGACAGTTGACAAAATAGATCACATGGGAGGATAGATAATGAGTGAGATGTAATGCGAAGGATAATAATGGACGAGAGACATTTACAAAGATAAAACATGCTCCCCCTGAAGATATGCATCAGAGCATAGAATAAACTGGAGGGAGGTAAGGTAATTCTTCGTATGAGTGTCATTGACAAAAGATCTTATACTTGGCTTCTTTCAATGCACTCGAGGAAAAACAAAACACTTCGTCAGTCGTAAGAACAACTATCAAGTCACTGACATCCCTTTTCTTGCAAGGTAAGATAATCAAAGGAAAATAATCATAGCATATCCAACCATGACAGATATGGTTCATCATACGATGATTTCATGTCCTCTTTGTATAGCAAACACTTTCCCTGCATGATAGATATGTATCGAGTATAAAACATTTCAGGGAAACTTTCGATGGTACCTGCAAACAGATAGTGCAAAGCAAATAGCATAGTAGGGGGTTATTAACATTACATGGTGATGATTGTTTCAACACCACAAGCGGTACATTAAGTTCATCAAGCAAATTGTTTGAGGGAAAACAAAACGGCGAATGAAAAACACCCTGCAAATACCCCGATAAACTATCACTCGATGTAATTCTCCCCCCTTTGTGAACAAGTGTCAAAAAGAATGATAAAACATACGAGGAACTACTCTGTGGGAGAGTCCTCGAAATCGGAATTAAAACCACTCGACGAATCAGAATCCGACGAGCAAGGAATGGTCGAGGCAGAAGCAGGAGTGGCAGGATGTGCTCTGGATGACTTGGTGCGATGAACATCTGGCTTGGATATGAGTGTTCCAGCAGTGTCTTCAATTTCATCATCATGGCCGACAAACAACAGATCAGTTGAAGCAGAACACTGTGGGAGCACTGGAGTTTGTCTTCGGACGCGGGGAACAACAATCAAGTCCAGGTAGTCGTAATCCTTCATGATACCTTTGGCAGCTAGCTGCTTGCGAGAATAATGTTGCCTGAGAAGAGTCCATGAGCGCTTCTTTGCTACCTTCTCATGCAGAAGAATTTGGCGGGTATGATTGTGAAGTAAATTCAGCTCAGTCATCAACTCCAGTTTTTCCTGTGGATCCAGCTTGATGTGGCTCTCGAGTGCCTGCTATGTGCGAATGGAAATTTCATAAAGAGATGGATTTTTCATTTGGAGGAATTTCAACCCTGGCTTTCTTGACCTTAGGTGCATTTCCAGGCGCAGATGCAGTGCCAGTAGCATCAATAGGTTCCTTCCCTTTTCCAATACCCTTCACCATACGGAGAGTATCGCGTACTGGTGGCATGAAAACTTTTGGAATGTAAGTCCTGAAGAATTTCTCATTAGTGAATTGCTCAATTACATACATAATCCATGGAGCATATGGCTTCAATGATTGGGGGCTATTAGCAGCACATGCCCTATTGCGAATGAAAAGATCAGGAATATCGAACTTAATTCCTTGAGAGATGGCCAGAAGTGCATTTCCCACAATACCATTGATGGAATTTGGTATGTTCGTTGGCGTGAGAGTATTGCACAGAATGTGAAACATCACTTTGTTGTCATAGGCCAACTTCTTGGGATCAACATCAATGCATTTGTCGCCAATCAAGTTGGGATCCATCAGAATGTTGAGTTGTGCTTCGGACAGTTCCCAAAAATGCAGCATGTGCTCTCTATCTTTTTTGAATTCACACCGAGGAAGATTTATCATAGCCCAAAACTGATATGCCGAGCACTTGATCTTTTATCTGCCAGTCATCCACTCGAGAATCCAGGTTGAGGTATTTCCAAGATCTCCTGAGATATATAACATGGCATAGAACTGAAGGATAACTTCTCTATTCCAACCATGATTGAAACGCATGAATCCTTTCAGGAGGGCATGTTCAATTTGCTCAATCGCATGAAGGAAATAGGGCATTTCTTTGAGCTCAGCGAAGTTTAATATCTTGTGATTGAAAATTATATTCTTGTCGACAGGATCCGAGCATAATAAACAGCTTGCTCTTCAGTCCAAAACCTGGGTGACAGTGAGGTTTGTTTTCCTTCATAAGGACTGACCCCAAAGAAGGCTAGTTTCAAAATATGAATCTCTTGACTCAATACAGGACCATTTGGGCCATACTCAGCAGGAAACAAAGGAAATGATTCCTGAGGATTTTTTCAGTTTTCTTCATTGCTAATTTCCATCGGCTGAATATCATCAGATGTTGGAGCATTTTCGTCGATTGGCTTTAGTGGAACGAGGGGCCTTTTCACTTTCTCCGGCGCAGATGGCAATGGTGCACTAGTGTGAACTTGATTTTCCTTAGCTGGAACTCCTTCAGCAGCTTTGTGGCTATTACGCACTAGGGCCTTTTCTTTCGGTGAACTCACAAGACTGGGAGGCACAACAACTTCTGCTTGCACTTGAGTCACAACCGCTTCTCCTTCGGTCTCTTGAGGAAAAACTGGTGGTACAACTGGTGATACTTCTTGTTCGTGAGCCATGTGCTCTTCAGCTTTGCTTTTTTACTGTTTTGGCTGTGAAGCCATAGAACCAGGAACAGGATTAACCTAGACGTCAAGAGACGTGGGGACCGGATTATCCTGGTCAAGCTGGTAGTTGAGGACTTGGTTCTCAATGTTATCAGCGCGTATGCCCCGCAAGTAGGCCACAATGAGACCACCAAGAGGGAGTTCTGGGAAGGCCTGGAAGACATGGTTAGGAGTGTACCGACTGAGAAGCTCTTCATAGGAGGAGACCTCAATGGCCACGTGGGTACATCTAACACAGGTTTTGAAGGGGCGCATGGGGGCTTTGGCTATGGCATCAGGAATCAAGAAGGAGAAGATGTCTTAAGCTTTGCACTAGCCTACAACATGATTGTAGCTAACACCCTCTTTAGAAAGAGAGAATCACATCTGGTGACTTTTAGTAGTGGCCAACACTCTAGCCAGATTGATTTCATCCTCTCGAGAAGAGAATATAGGCATGCGTGCCTAGACTGTAAGGTGATACCTGGAGAGAGTGTTGTACCCCAACATAAGCTGGTGGTTGCTGACTTCCGCTTTCGGATTTGTTCCAGCGGGATAAGCGTGCCAAAGTCGCTAGAACGAAGTGGTGGAAGCTCAAGGGGGAGGTAGCTCAGGCGTTCAAGGAGAGGGTCATTAAGGAGGGCCCTTGGGAGGAAGGAGGGGATGCGGACAATGTGTGGATGAAGATGGTGACTTGCATTCGTAAGGTGGCCTCCGAGGAGTTTGGAGTGTCCAGCGGAAGGAGAAGCGAAGATAAGGATACCTGGTGGTGGAATGATGATGTCCAGAAGGCGATTAAAGAGAAAAAAGATTGCTTCAGAGACCTATACCTGGACAGGAATGCATACAACATAGATAAGTACAAGATGGCGAAGAAGGCTGCAAAGTGAGCTGTTGGTGAAGCAAGGGGTCGGGCATATAAGGACCTCTACCAACGGTTAGGCACAAAGGAAGGCGAAAGGGACATCTATAAGATGGCCAAGATCCGAGAGAGGAAGACGAGGGATATTGGCCAAGTCAAATGCATCAAGGACGGAGCAGGCCAACTCTTGGTGAAGGATGAGGAGATTAAGCATAGATGTCAGGAGTATTTTGACAAGCTATTCAATGGGGAGAATGAGAGTTCTACCATTGAACTGGGCGACTCCTTTGATGAGACTAGTATGCATTTTGTGCGGCGAATGCAGGAGTCTGAGGTCAAGGAGGCTTTAAAAAGGATGGAGGCAAGGCGATGGGCCCTGATTGTATCCCCATTGAGGTGTGGAAAGGTCTCGGGGACATAGCGATAGTATGGCTAACCAAGCTTTTCAACCTCATTTTTCGGGCAAACAAGATGCCAGAAGAATGGAGACGGAGTATATTAGTACCAATCTTCAAGAACAAAGGGGAAGTTCAGAGTTGTACTAATTACCGTGGAATTAAGCTGATGAGCCAAACAATGATGCTATGGGAGAGAGTCATTGAGCACCGCTTAAGAAGAATGACAAATGTTACCAAAAATCAGTTTGGTTTCATGCCAGGGAGGTCGACCATGGAAGCCATTTTCTTGGTACGACAACTTATGTAGAGATATAGGGAGCAAAAGAAGGACTTGCATATGGTGTTCATTGACTTGGAGAAGGCCTATGATAAGATACCACGGAATGTCATGTGGTGAGCCTTGGAGAAACACAAAGTCCCAGCAAAGTACATTACCCTCATCAAGGACATTTACGATAATGTTGTGACAAGTGTTCGAACAAGTGATGTCGACACTGATGACTTCCCAATTAAGATAGGACTGCATCAGGGGTCAGCTTTGAGCCCTTATCTTTTTGCATTGGTGATGGATGAGGTCACAAGGGATATACAAGGAGATATCCCATGGTGTATGCTCTTTGCGGATGATGTGGTGCTAGTTGACGATAGTCGGACGGGGGTAAATAGGAAGTTAGAGTTATGGAGACAAACCTTGGAATCGAAAGGGTTTAGGCTTAGTACAACTAAAACCGAGTACATGATGTGCGGTTTCAGTACTACTAGGTGTGAGGAGGAGGAGGTTAACCTTGATGGCCAGGTGGTTCCCCAGAAGGACACCTTTCAGTATTTGGGGTCAATGCTGCAGGGGGATGGGGGTATTGATGAAGATGTGAACCATCGAATCAAAGCTGGATGGATGAAGTGGCGCCAAGCTTCTGGCATTCTCTATGACAAGAGAGTGCAACAAAAGCTACAAGGCAAGTTCTACAGGACGGCGGTTCGACCCCCAATGTTGTATGGCGCTAAGTGTTGGCCGACTAAAAGGTGACATGTTCAACAGTTAGGTGTGGCGGAGATGTGTATGTTGAGATGGATGTGTGGCCACAAGAGGAAGTATCGAGTACGGAATGATGATATAAGAGATAGAGTTGGGGTAGCACCAATTGAAGAGAAGCTTGTCCAACATCGTCTGAAATGGTTTGGGCATATTCAGCGCAGGCCTCCAGAAGCTCCAGTGCATAGCGGACGGCTAAAGCATGCGGAGAATGTCAAGAGAGGGCGGGGTTACCGAATCTTACATGGGAGGAGTCCGTTAAGAGAGACCTGAAGGATTGGAGTATCACCAAAGAGCTAGCTATGGATAGGGGTGCATGGAAGCTTGCTATATATGTGCCAGAGCCATGAGTTGGTTGCGAGATCTTATGGGTTTCACCTCTTGCCTACCTCAACTTGTTTGCGAGGAAAAAGAAAACACTTCGTCAGTCATAAGAACAACTATCAAGTCACTGACATCCCTTTTCTTGCAAGGTAGGATAATCAAAGGAAAATAATCATAGCATATCCAACCATGACAGATATGGTTCATCATACGATGATTTCATGTCCTCTTTGTATAGCAAACACTTTCCCTGCATGATAGATAAGTATCGAGTATAAAACATTTCAGGGAAAATTTCGATGGTACCTGCAAACAGATAGTGCGAAGCAAATAGCACAGTAGGGGGTTATTAACATTACATGGCGATGATTGTTTCAACACCACAAGCGGTTAATTAAGTTCATCAAGCAAATTGTTCGAGGGAAAACCAAACGGCGAATGAAAAACACCCTGCAAATACCCCGATAAACTATCACTCGATATAATTCTCCCCCTTTTGTCAACAAGTGTCAAAAAGGATGAGAAAACATACGAGGAACTACTATGTGGGAGAGTCCTCGGAATCGGAATTAAAACCACTCGACGAATCAGAATCCGACGAGCAAGGAATGGTCGAGGCAGAAGCAGGAGTGGCAGGATGTGCTCTGGATGACTTGGTGCGATGAACATCTGGCTTGGATATGAGTGTTCCAGCAGTGTCTTCAATTTCATCATCATGGCCGACAAACAACACATCAGTTGAAGCAGAATACTGTGGGAGCACTGGAGTTTGTCTTCGGACGCGGGGAACATCAATCAAGTCCAGGTTGTCGTAATCCTTCATGATTCCTCAGGCACCTAGCTGCTTGCGAGAATAATGTTGCCTGAGAAGAGTCCATGAGCGCTTCTTTGGTTCCTTCTCATGCAAAAGAATTTGGCAGGTATGATTGTGAAGTAAATTCAGCTCAGTCATCAACTCCAGTTTTTCCTTTGGATCCAGCTTTATGTGGCTCTCGACTGCCTGCTATGTGCGAATGGAAATTTCATAAAGAGATGGATTTTTCATTTGGAGGAATTTCAACCCTGGCTTTCTTGACCTCAGGTGCATTTTCGGGCGCAGATGCAGTGCCAGTAGCATCAATAGGTTCCTTCCCTTTTCCAATACCCTCACCATACGGAGAGTATCGCGTACTGGTGGCATAAAAACTTTGGGAATGTAAGTCCTGAAGAATTTCTCATTAGTGAATTGCTTAATTACGTACATAATCCATGGAGCATATGGCTTCAATGATTGGGGGCTATTAGCAGCACACGCCCTATTGCGAATGAAAAGATCAGGAATATCGAACTTAATTCCTTGAGGGATGGCCAGAAGTGCATTTCCCACAATACCATTGATGGAATTTGGTATGTTCGTTGGCGTGAGAGTATTGCACAGAATGTGAAACATCACTTTGTTATCATAGGCCATCTTCTTGGGATCAACATCAATGCATTTGTGGCCAATCAAGTTGGGATCCATCGGAATGTTGAGTTGTGCTTCGGACACTTCCCAAAAATGCAGCATGTGCTCTCTATCTTTTTTGAATTCACACCGAGGAAGATTTATCATAGCCCAAAACTGATAAGCCAAGCACTTGATCTTTTATCTGCCAGTCATCCACTCGAGAATCCAGGTTGAGGTATTTCCAAGATCTCCTGAGATATATAACATGGCATAGAACTGAAGGATAACTTCTCTATTCCAACCATGATTGAAACGCATGAATCCTTTCAGGAGGGCATGTTCAATTTGCTCAATCGCATGAAGGAAATAGGGCATTTCTTTGAGCTCAGCGAAGTTTAATATCTTGTGATTGAAAATTCTATTCTTGTCGAACAGGATCCGAGCATAATAAACAGCTTGCTCTTCAGTCCAAAACCTGGGTGACAGTGAGGTTTGTTTTCCTTCATAAGGGCTGACCCCAAAGAAGGCTAGCTTCAAAAGATGAATCTCTTGACTCAATACAGGACCATTTGGTCCATACTCAGCAGGAAACTGAGGAAATGATTCCTGGGGATTTGTTCGGTTTTCTTCATCGCTAATTTCCATCGGCTGAATATCATCAGATGCTGGAGCATTTTCATCGATAGGCTTTAGTGGAATGAGGGGCCTTTTCACTTTGTTCGACGCAGATGGCAATGGTGCACTAGTGTGACCTTGATTTTCCTTAGCTGGAACTCCTTCAGCAGCTTTGTGGCTATTAAGCACTAGGGCCTTTTCTTTCGGTGAACTCACAACAGTGGGAGGCACAACAACTTCTGCGGGCACTTGAGTCACAACCGCTTCTCCTTCGGTCTCTTCAGGAAAAACTGGTGGTACAACTGGTGATACTTCTTGTTTGTGGGCCATGGGCTCTTCAGCTTTCCTTTTTTCCTGTTTTGGCTGTGAAGCCATAGAACCAGGAACATGATTAACCTAGACGTCAAGAGACGTGGGGATCGGATTATCCTGTTCAAGCTGGTAGTTGAGGACTTGGTTCTCAATGTTATCAACGCGTATGCCCCGCAAGTAGGCCACAATGAGAACACCAAGAGGGAGTTCTGGGAAGGCCTAGAAGACATGGTTAGGAGTGTACCGACTGAGAAGATCTTCATAGGATGAGACCTCAATGTCCACGTGGGTACATCTAACACATGTTTTGAAGGGGCGCATGGGGGCTTTGGCTATGGCATCAGGAATCAAGAAGGAGAAGATGTCTTAAGCTTTGCTCTAGCCTACAACATGATTGTAGCTAACACCCTCTTTAGAAAGAGAGAATCACATCTGGTGACTTTTAGTAGTGGCCAACACTCTAGCCAGATTGATTTCATCCTCTCGAGAAGAGAATATAGGCGTGCGTGCCTAGACTGTAAGGTGATACCTGGAGAGAGTGTTGTACCCCAGCATAAGCTGGTGGTTGCTGACTTCCGCTTTCGGATTCGTGTCCAGCGGGATAAGCGTGCAAAGTCGCTAGAATGAAGTGGTGGAAGCTCAAGGGGGAGGTAGCTCAGGCGTTCAAGGAGAGGGTCATTAAGGAGGGCCCTTGGGAGGAAGGAGGGGATGCGGACAATGTGTGGATGCAGATGGTGACTTGCAATCGTAAGGCGGCCTCCGAGGAGTTTGGAGTGTCCAGCGGAAGGAGAAGCGAAGATAAGGATACCTGGTGGTGGAATGATGATGTCCAGAAGGCGATTAAAGAGAGGAAAGATTGCTTCAGACACCAATACCTGGATAGGAATGCATACAACATAGAGAAGTACAAGATGGCGAAGAAGGCAGCAAAGTGAGCTGTTGGTGAAGTAAGGGGTCGGGCATATGAGGACATCTACCAACGGTTAGGCACAAAGGAAGGCGAAAGGGACATCTATAAGATGGCCACGATCCGAGAGAGGAAGACGAGGGATATTGGCCAAGTCAAATGCATCAGGACGGAGCAGGCCAACTCTTGGTGAAGTACGAGGAGATTAAGCATAGATGTCAGGAGTATTTCGACAAGCTATTCAATGGGGAGAATGAGAGTTCTACCATTGAACTGGGTGACTCCTTTGATGAGACCAGTGTGCGTTTTGTGCGGCGAATCCAGGAGTCTGAGGTCAAGGAGGCTTTAAAAAGGATGGAGGCAAGGCGATGGGCCCTGATTGTATCCCCATTGAGGTGTGGAAAGGTCTCGGGGACATAGCGATAGTATGGCTAACCAAGCTTTTCAACCTCATTTTTCGGGCAAACAAGATGCCAGAAGAATGGAGACGGAGTATATTAGTACCAATCTTCAAGAACAAAGGGGAAGTTCAGAGTTGTACTAATTACCGTGCAATTAAGCTGATGAGCCAAACAACGAAGCTATGGGAGAGAGTCATTGAGCACCGCTTAAGAAGAATGACAAGTGCTACCAAAAATCAGTTTGGTTTCATGCCTGGGAGGTCGACCATGGATTTCATTTTCTTGGTACGACAACTTATGAAGAGATATAGGGAGCAAAAGAAGGACTTGCATATGGTGTTCATTGACTTGGAGAAGGCCTATGATAAGATACCACGGAATGTCATGTGGTGGGCCTTGGAGAAACACAAAGTCCCAGCAAAGTACATTACCCTCATAAGGGACATTTACAATAATGTTGTGACAAGTGTTCGAACAAGTGATGTCGGTACTGTTGACTTCCCGATTAAGATACGACTGCATCAGGGGTCAGCTTTGAGCCCTTATCTTTTTGCATTGGTGATGGATGAGGTCACAAGGGATATATAAGGAGATATCCCATGGTGTATGCTCTTTGCGGATGATGTGGTGCTAGTTGACGATAGTCGGGCGGGGGTAAATAGGAAGTTGGAGTTATGGAGACAAACCTGGGAATCGAAAGGGTTTAGGCTTAGTAGAACTAAAACCGAGTACATGATGTGCGGTTTCAGTACTACTAGGTGTGAGGAGGAGGAGGTTAACCTTGATGGCCAGGTGGTTCCCCCGAAGGACACCTTTCAGTATTTGGGGTCAATGCTGCAAGGGGATGGGGGTATTGATGAAGATGTGAACCATCGAATCAAAGCTGGATGGATGAAGTGGCGCCAAGCTTCTGGCATTCTCTATGACAAGAGAGTGCAACAAAAGCTAAAAGGCAAGTTCTACAGAACGGCGGTTCGACCCGCAATGTTGTATGGCGCTGAGTGTTGGCCGACTAAAAGGCGACATGTTCAACAGTTAGGTGTGGCGAAGATGTGTATGTTGAGATGGATGTGTGGCCACAAGAGGAAGGATCGAGTACCGAATGATGATATAGGAGATAGAGTTGGGGTAGCACCAATTGAAGAGAAGCTTGTCCAACATCGTCTGAGATGGTTTGGGCATATTTAGTGCAGGCCTCCAGAAGCTCCAGTGCATAGCGGACGGCTAAAGCGTGCGGAGAATGTCAAGAGAGGGCGGGGTTACCGAATCTTACATGGGAGGAGTCCGTTAAGATAGACCTGAAGGATAGGAGTATCACCAAAGAGCTAGCTATGGACAGGGGTGCATGGAAGCTTGCTATATATGTGCCAGAGCCATGAGTTGGTTGCGAGATCTTATGGGTTTCACCTCTTGCCTACCTCAACTTGTTTGTGATTGAAGGCTTTGTTGTTGTTGTTGTTGGGTAGGAGCACCAGATGAGGTGACCGGGGTGGTATTTCGTCGGGAAGCATGTTGCTCCCCCTCAACTCTATCATCCTTCTTGGTGGATCCAAAGGGCTCAACTTCCATATTCTTCAGAGGCAATGAAACCGCCTTCTCAACCTCAATCTCCTCGTCAACTTTCTCTTCAGAGACTTGCTCCTCGGGCACGACATTTTCTTCGTCCGTGTTGTTCAGAAAAATATCCACCACATCAGGTTCTTGAGTAGCAGGGGTAGGAATGATAACTACCGCAGGCTCAGCTTGTTGCATGGTTTCTTACTCATGAAGAGGGAAGCTGGTATTTGCTGCAGTGGAGCACTTGAGTCAACAGGACCATCAGTTCCTACAGTTTGAATGCGGCGATCTGAGATTGCCTTCGGTTTGCTGGCTCTTGCCTTAGCTTTCTGACACTTCTCTTCCAGTATCCTTCGTCGAGCAAGATCTGCTTGACGTTAGATTTCATCATTTCTTCAATCACAAAGCTGAGAAACATCCACCTTCAGCTTTGAGTGCCATTCAATCTTATTATTCCTCATGATAGTGAGGGCTTTGGTAAGCTGAAGAATCTCCTTGTTCAGCTCTTTTCAGAATCAGTGCTGGCATCCTTGCTCATTTGCTCGAGCAGTTTCTTATCCTCGACATCTTGGTTTAGTTCCTTGGTGATCTCTCTCAGTTCTGTGAATTTTTTTGCTACCAGCTTGGTAACATCAACAGGAAGACCCAAACTGCCCAAATCATCTGATTTTGTATCATAGGTAGCACTTCCAACGAGATCAGTGATATGGTCAAAGTCATACTTCAGTTCCTTTGTGGGAGCAAGAACACTTGATTTGGCTTTCTTAATAGAAGTAGGAGGCTTTTTCTTTGGGAAAAATCTTTCTCTTCGCAGACGGGGCGGCAGAACCCGAAGGTTTATTTGAGATAGGAGCAGCTGCAAGTCTGGGTGACATCCTCAATGGAGGGGAAACCATAGATGGTGAGGGAGTTTGATACGGCTTGTCCATAAGAGCTCATTGGTCATACATTGGAATTTATTTGGCAACATTATCATCAGAAGAATCATCAGATCTGGAAGAAGTTGCCTTCTTTCATTTTCGGGCAACATATTTCTTTCTCGAAGCTCGAGGGGAAATAGACTTCCTCTTCTTCTTTTCCTTTCGGACAGAAGCCCTATCCTTCTTCTCTTGCACATCTAGCTGAGTCAAGTCAACATTTTTATGCTCGATTTGATTTTTCTCCACATCCTTGGCCTCGCGCTTGGCTGTAGCCTTGGCTCGCTTTTCCACTTCTTCGAAAAAAATCAGCAATTGTTTTCAATGAGTTAGCATGAGCATTTGCAGGTGGAGGCGGCCTTGCTTTTTCATCATTTGGGCCTAGGAAGCCTTCGGCAATACTGTCATTCCATGGTGGAGTGAATGCAAACAAGATCTGATATTTCCTTCAAACATTCTCATAATTAAACCACTTCTTTGCCCAGTGACGGTGAGTCTTTTGAAGTCGTTTATTCCTCTTGATTGCGGTTTCAACACCGGGCGGCATTTTATAAGTCTCTTGATCAGACATCTCAGCAGCAGTGTTTCTTTCTCTTCGACGACCACCCTTCTTGGGATTTCCATCAGAGAATAAGGTCTTGGAATCGGTGATCAGATCATCCTCGGGCTGACTATGAGCTGAGGGAATATCATCATCTTCTTCGTCTTCAGACTCGGATTCATGTTTCTTCTTCAAAATCTTTGGCGTCTTAGATGCTTTTCTTTCACCAGCTAACTTGGCTCTTTCAGCCACACGCAACAACTGAGGTATTTCTTCTTTGGACCAAGAATGCTCTTCCGAACTAAGAGCCATGACCACTCCTGAGAGAAAAACAACAAGGCGAGGGAAAAACCGGAAGGGGTCACAAACATGCACACAAGCAATTTTTGACTGAAAACATCAGTTTTTCGGAAGCAGCGAAGGAATCCATTGTATATATGTATGAATGCAAGATATCGTTGATAGATCTGCAACATGCCCAGGCAAAGTGACAACCTATCTAATCTTACGAGAGAATACCCATGAACACTAGATCAAGGATAACTAGCACAAGGCAAAACTACAAACAGCACTAGTTATAACTTAGAGAGCCCTAGAGATCTACCACAAGAAAATAAAGCAGGAGAAATCGTGTCGGTAAGAACAACCCTAGAACAAAGGACAAGATAGGGCTAGCTCTAGATCTGTGCGCCCTACTTGGCAGCAGAGATCGACTATGGCAATGCGAGGAAGAAGTACCACACTGGCGTGACAAACAACGGCCAAGCTTCACCGGAGTTGCACGCGACGCGATGGCGGCGCTGCTTCGACTCGGGCTCGGACGAAGAGCGAGAGAGGGGGGGTTAGAGGATGAACAGAGAAGGAACAAGGGAAGAAAACACCTGGAGGGGGGTTTATATAGCCCGAAGGCGAAACCGCTTCCTCCGAGATCTATGGACGAAAAAACATGGGACGTTCCACATTCAACGGATGAGATCACGATCGTGAGATCATGGGCACGTGTCAGCCGTTTCCTACGAAAATCTCGGTAACTAAACTAAAGGCCCAAGGGTTTGAAGAAGGGCAAGCACCAAAACAGAGAAATGTTCAAAGTTGATTTCATTCGTGACCGAGGACGCCGGATTGAAATCTTCTTCAGATCAAATTGCATGTTTATGATAGAAAACACAAGGCAGACGAGAAAGAACAGAGTCCAAAACAGAACACTCAGCCAAACGAGAGAAAAACACAATTACAACGAAAAAGTAAGAGACAACCGAACGAGGAAACATCGAGAACGAGGCACCAACAATAATTGACCTCATGGCTTATAATGAGCGTGAGATATCCCTCGGTGATTTTCCTGCAAGAAAAGATCAGTTCTTCTTCGCAAACCACATCTGATGGGCAATGAGGATCTCATTTGCTTCGTCTGAGCAAGAGTAA
This sequence comes from Triticum aestivum, assembly GCF_018294505.1. Taxonomy (NCBI): domain Eukaryota; kingdom Viridiplantae; phylum Streptophyta; class Magnoliopsida; order Poales; family Poaceae; genus Triticum; species Triticum aestivum. The sequence continues at coordinate 218,556,052 of NC_057814.1, forward strand.
TTTTTAGGCGAGATCTGCCAGACACCTGTGCACTTCGAGAGTAGTCATATGAATATGCATTGAAGTTATTTCTAGAGACATGAATATAGTGATTTGAAGAAGTACGCATGTACTCCTTCTGACGAAAGTTTGGATGGTAATCATTCGAGGGGGATTTTGTAGTAGTCTATGAACGATAACCATTTCCTCGAAGGGAATTGCCCCACATAGTCAGGTTAGCAGTGACAGACAAATTTTCAATAATGCAGTTCTTCACCCAGATTTTCTTCTTGGGAGATCCTGACCTGCAGTTAGTCCCAACATATCGAGTGAAAACTTGACCATTCTATTGTTTGAAAACTTTATAGTTTGAGTCATCAGACTCGTCAGTATCAACAGAAATAGGTGGGATATAGCCGGTAAGAATTTCTTGTTCAAGGGTTTTACTCTTAGCAGAAACCCAAGTCGTTCGAGGATATTGCTCAGGGGTCAAGTAGGTTCCATCAACATTGAGTTTTCTTTCGAAACCCAATCCTTCGTTTCGAGGATTTTGTAGAGTAGTGACTTCTTGAGCACACCACAGAGTGTTTCATGCCCTTTCAGGCTCCTTAGCATTCATGTCTCAAGCAAGTCCTTTAGCCTGCAATTTTCCTCAGTAACAACAGGAAATTCCTTGGAAGTGGGGTTAGTGATATCATTCTCAGTAGATGCAATATTCTCAATGATAGCATTAGAAGTTTCAGCATGAGAATCAGCATTACTACATTCTAAGCATTTTAAACAAGGAGGCACAAAATCATCAGGAAGTCGAATAGATTGCTCGGCGAAGAGAGAAGTTTTTTCTTTCAGAAGTGCGTCATGAGAATATTTTAGTCACTCGAGTTCTTGTTTCCTATTAAGAGAATAAACTTTTGAAGTCCGCTGAAAGAGAATCATACTTGTTGGAAAGATCATCAATAGTTGAAGAGAAAGCTTCATGATTTTCCATCAAGTTTTGATTCTTCTCCATCTCTTCGACCAGTAATCCTTCGGTTTTCCTAAGATTTTCCTCCAGAAATATAGCAAGCTCATCATATTGAGATTTTGCAATCTTAACGAGTTTATCATAGGCAATGTATTCAGGAGAATATCCACTCATGGATTTTTGGTGTTTTGCTGATAGCTGATCCTTAGATGATTTTGCCATGATACAGAATGCAATTTGTTCATCATCACTTGAAGAATCATCATCAGTATTTGAATCGAATGAGTTGTTTGATGCTCTATAGGCGACGAAAGTATTGATCTTTCGTATCATTCTTTGATGCTGTTCATCATCAGATTCAGAGTCTGTTGCCTCCTCTTCAGATTCCAGGGTCAAGTCAGCACAAGCTCGGTTCAGCTGTGATATTCTCTTCATGTTTGATTCAGTGATTGCTCTGGCATTTAAGTCAATGACTAGTATCGTCGAAGAAGATGACGGAGGTTCATTATTTTTCAAGAGCTTAGTGTGACGATCCATTCGATTGAATCCACTAAAGTGAAGATATTTCCATCTATTACTGGGTTTTCCTTCCTAGCAGGGAAAGTCTGTAATGAGATGACCTAATTGTTTGCATTTGAAGCACTTCATTTCTTTTGGAGATAACCTTCTTGATGTCTCAGGCAAGTTGGATTTGTCATCATTAGTGAGGTATAAATTGTCTTCTGAGATCACTCAGTCTTTCTGTTAGCATATCTAGTTCTCTGGTGATGGTGTGTTAATTCTCAACATCCTCTTCTTCCTCTGAACTGCCATATTGTGATAGGATTTTTCCTTCACCTTCCAAAGAAGATTCTTGATCTGCATTTTCTAGTTCCATCTTTTCTTCATGAATGGACAACGGCGTCATCATCTCAATGTAGTGAAGTTCTTCATAGTCTGGTTTTGCTTGATTTCTGCTATGATGGAGTTGAAAGATGGATCAAGAGAGCTCAACAAGTTGTTGACAAAATCTCTATCGGTGATATCAGTCACTCCTCGTTGATGAAGTCTTTCCACAATGTTTGTCAATCGATCAGTGGGTTCCATAGCACTTTCCTTACGCAGACTTCTGAAGCCAGCAAACTTGGCACGAAGCATTTGAGTGTGGGGATCCATTCTGGTAATGAATTCTTCATGAGCATTTTTAATGGCATCCCAGATTTACTTTGCTGTGTCGAGATTTTGGAATCGAAGAAAGATGTCTTTTGATAGACAGCAACAGATGATATCTTTTGCTTGAGCATCCAACTGCAGATTTTCTTTGTCATCCGAATTTGGATCATTCGGTTGCTGAATAGTGAAGCCACTATCCACAATCTGCCACAGATCATAGTTGATTGCTTGAATTCTGATTCTCATTCGTTCCTTCCAGTACAGATAGTCATTTCCATTGAATATGGGAAATCTTTCAGAGTGCGAGCATCTACCTGCATACGACATACTCAAAACTCCAAGGAAGTTAGACCTTTAATAAATAGAGACAGGGAGTGCCTTCTCTGATAGCAATTGTTAGGAGCGAGAGTATATCGACCAGAGAGGGTGAATGGGAGATTAAAAAAATTCTTTTGAATGTTTTGAAAACGATCCCAATCACAGTAGCAGAATAAAGTAAAGGAGGAATTAAGCTCAATCAATCTTCTTTGTCAGAGGCATATTCTTTGATGTATGAAGCAATTACAGTACGAGTATGGGAGATCACAGGTTTAACTACGATGAGAGTAATGGAACATGCAAACAGATGCATTAGAATGAGATATATCATGATGCTGGTGATGAAAATGCAATGAAATGAGATACGAATAAAACCTTAAGTGAGCAATACAGATACAGATAGAAAAATGCAATGAGGGATAACGATCAGGTAATCTATTGACACAGAGCACGAATGAAAACTGCTGAAGGAATTGCAGTAAAGTAGAATGAACCAGTGGTGCTCGATGGCGACAGAGAGATTTGGTAGACCAGTTCACCCGTCTGCCAAAGGGCTACGTCTGGTTGGAGGGGCTATGATTTAACACGGAAGATAAACTCTCTTCACCCTACTCTCCTTCAACTCGAAGCTGATCAGACTTCAGTTGATTTCACTCGTGTAGATCCTTGTCGGCGATCTCCAAACCTTCAGTCGACCTTTGCGAACCACAATCACTCTTAGTTGCTGAAGATCTAACTCGGTGAAGACAACAACTCTTCAACACTCGAGCGGAAACCTATCCATCTAGAGAGAGTGCAACTCACAAGAGTAATAGGTACAAGAACTCTGACTCAGAACTATTGTGATGCTAAACCACTGTCTAAGTTAGGGCTCTTGATTTTCTCTCGGTGGATCTTAAACTCAAATCACTCGGAGAGGGGTTGCTCAAATCAATCTTCTCAGAAATCTCAAGCAGAGCAGCCAACGAACAATGTTGGAGCGGGGTGGCTATTTACAGCCGCAGCATTCCCTGATGAGAAAAGACCAAATTGGACATCATGAGCATCCAATGGCCGAATGACATGAGTCCAATGGTCGGATTTGAGCACAACGGTAACATTACGTGTGGAGCAAGTAATGCCAATTCCTTGGTCTGAGCGAAATCTCTCGCAGCGAAGAAGATCATTGTAAGTGCATCTAGTGCCCCTAGTGATTTTGGTGTATTGAAGATTTATAGTTAAGGGACTAATGTGTTTGTGAGTGTACACGGGTTCTATAAGTCTCTGCGGAGTTTGATATTTACGAAGAAAGTCGACCCCTAAAAATGAATGTCTTCAGTTGAAGATTCTGGTTTTCTTGAAGACTTTGAAATTCAGGAAATTGGTGTGACCTTGAAGACATTGATATTGATGCGAGGATTATGAAGCGTGAAGACTTTTGTTTTCGTTGTTTCATTTTATCTTCCTTGAGTCATAGGAAACACCGTACTATTAAAGGGCTCGAGGTAAAACTAAGGAAAAATTTCCAAGTGATGCTCCAAATCCTACACCTACCCAATCCTTCGAGTGAAGCCTTTGGAAATCACATACAATTCAATCAATGTCTTCAGTGACAGAGACAAAGATCTTCTGGTCTTTGAGGAATTTGTTCTGACTGAGGAGTTAGGAATTCACCAGAGCGAATTGCCTACAAGTGAGGAACATGATAGCCCTGGGGAATTTGAGACGTCAAATTTCCGACCATAGCTGTGCTATGCGCCAGCTGTCCCAAAATATCTTATCCACCTAACAGTCATATCATTGAAGGGCATTTATGTTTTATCATGTCGGGCTGCTCCTGGCTATAAATAGCCGCCCGCTACAACCAGTAGTTGGTTGGCTGCTCCGAGAGAAACTGACACTTGTCATTGAGAGCATCCCATCCTCCGAGGACTTTGAGAGAAAATCATCAGTGAGGAAAAACCCAAAAGCCCAACACCTAAAACCCAAAGTGATTGAGCATCACTGAAGAGATTGTTCGTGTGTGGAACTGATGCTTGTTACCTTTGAAGACTGTGCATCTTCCATACGGTTAGGCGTCATGGTCTAGAGCATCCAAGAGGCATTGTGGGTTGCCAAGTGACCAAGTCTGTGAAGGTTTGGAAGTCACCTGAAGACTTATCACGAGTGATTGGGTGAGGTCTGTGTGACCTTAGCTCAAGGAGAATACGGTGAGGACTGTGTGTCCGGGACTTTTGAGGGAGTCCTGGATTAGGGGGTCCTCGGGTGTCTGGACTATTTGATATGAGCCAGACTGATGGGCCGTGAAGATAAAAGCAGAAGACTTTCCCCCGTGTCCGGGTAGGACTCCTATATGCGTGGAAGGCAAGTTTGGTGTCCGGATATGTTATTTCCTTCCTTTACAAACCGACTCTGTACAAACCTAGGCCTCTCCGGTGTGTATATAAACCAAAGGGGTTAGTCCATAGGGATCATCAGAATTCTCATAGGCTAGACAACTAGGGTTTAGCCATTACGATCTCGAGGTAGATCAATTCTTGTAACCCCTATACTCATTGAATACAATCAAGCAGGACGTAGGGTTTTACCTCCTTTAAGAGGGCCCGAACCTGGGAAAAAATTGTGTCCCCATCATCCCTTGTTACTATCGGTCGGCATAGTTCGGGACCCCCTACCCAAGATCTGCCGGTTTTGACACCGACATTGGTGCTTTCATTGAGAGTTCCACTATGTCATCGACAGAAGGATCGATGGCTCAACTTGTCGTTGGCGACGATGCTGTTTCCGGGGAGCATTTTCTCCCTGGTCAACTCTTTGTGTTTGGCAGCTTCGCTTTGCGTGCCAATTCAACTGGTCACGTCGAGCAGATCGACAGCTACGCCCCTGGTCACCAGATCAGGTTTGGAAGCTTGAACTACATCGCTGTTATCCGAGAAGACTTGGTCTTCGAAGGGTTCTCAGCCTCGGCCGCTGCTGTTCATCCACATGAGGGAGGCTGTCAGCGTCCTGGGAACGGGGGTTCCCAGACTTGCCTACCTGCGGCCCGTGGCATGGCTCCCTCAACGGCCCGGTATGGCCCAGCTTCAACAGCGACAGCTCAAGACGAAACCAAGACTTCCCTGGGGGCAGCCTCACTAGGATGGCCCCCCGAGGAGCAGAGATATCAATGCAAGGTGTACCTCCCGAGGTTCAGATGACGTGAGCCATGACAACCAAGGTCAGGCAGGAGCCAGCGGATGCAGTGTACCAGTTTCCTCTTTGGTGCTAAGAAGGCAAGTTCAGGCGCGGGGTCCCGAGGCATCAAGCAAAGGTTTTCATACCAGTGCAACGAGACCATGACCACCAGGATGGCAGGACGAAGGTCATCGCGGAGCCCAATGCAGCATCACAACCAGAGCCTTTTGCAGGCGAAGACTACTTTTGTCGGGATAGCTTGTACTAGTTGTCTCCCTTCAAATTTGGCCGTTGTGGGATCCCTTCCCGCCTACATTTCGGAATAGGACCAAGGCCACTATAAATAGGACTTAGCCACCACCATAGCAAGGCATCTCGGAGAAGGGCCATTCCACCCGAACCGCATCACCAGCTCATCGAGCTCAAGAACACCTCACCTCCTGAGGCTGTTCATCCACTGTACTAGTTCATCCCTAGCCCCTCGAGAAAATCCACCACAAAGTTGGAGTAGGGTATTACACCGCAAGGTGGGACGAACCAGGATAAATCCTCTGTGTCTCTTGATCTTTGGGTTCGTCGAGCTAGGCCGAGGGATAGATGGCGGGCGAGCTGGGAAGAGAGAGTTCTTCGCACGCACTCCAGAGTTCGAACCTCTCAAGGGTCCGCGGAACCCTAAATCCGACATTTGGAGCGCCAGGTAGGGGTGCCTCGAAGCCTTCCTTCCGTCGACTGACTCGTCGCGGCTCCACCGTCTCCATGGCCGATGCTCGCCGAGCCCGCCTTAGCGCCGAGCCGCCCTTGCTGCTCGCGTCGCCAAGACGGCGCCCGTCGGCAGGCCTCCCCCTCACCTGCAACCAACGCCGCCACCGGTCCGGCGGGGCACGAGCAGCAAGCCTCGTCGCTGCACCCTTCCGTGCGGTGGGACGGACGCACCGCCACCCCGTCGCTGACTCCGGTCGGCTCGTCGTCTCACGCTCGTCACGGCCCGGCGAACGCACAGGCTGCGCTACCCATGATGCGTGAGCTCCTACGCTATCGCCCCGTGGACGACCTCTACAAAGACTGGCTGGACCGCATCACCGAACTCGTCAGCGCCGCTGGGGCTCTCCTGCACCGTCCCTCTTGCTAACTCGCCCGCCTCCCACCGCGGGCGACATAGCCCATGGAGCACCTCCACCACCTCCCCGTCAAGACGTTGTTCCCGGACCGAGGCGCGCGGCCCCGCGGCGCGACCCACCGCGCAGGGCGCCGACGCGCGAAAAAGAAAGCTGCCAGGAGGTCCAACGGCCGCAAGAAGGTGCTCCAGCGCTCCTTCCGCCACCGCGTCAAGACCGCGCACCACCTGCGGTGGTGCCGCACGAGTACCAAGACCAGGCTCCGCATCCACGACGGGCCCCGGTGACCACAGTTGGCTGCCGCGCCTTCACCCCGAGCTATGCAGCGTCGTCTGGCTGGGCAAGTGGGACGACCCTGCGGAGTTCCTGCAGCTCTACGGGCAAGTGGGTCGACCCCTGCCTCCATGCTACAACGGCAGCCCCGACCCTGCGGAGTTCCTGCAGCTCTACGGGCTAAGCATCGAGGCGGCCAGCGACGACGACAAGGTCATGGCGAATTGGTTTCCCATGGCCCTAAAGGATGGGGCACGCTCGTGCCTCCTGAATCTGCCCGCAGGATCGATCTCCTCCTGGGGCGAGATGCGCGAGCATTTGCACGCCTCATTTTGCCAGCGCAGCACTTGTGGCCGTTCGGGAGGAGCGTCGGGCAGGAGCCAGCCTCGCGGCGCCGTGCATTCGGTCAGGATGCTGCAGCACCAGGACGACGCCCATGAAGCCACTACGGCGCCAGCAGATGACCAGGCCCTGCAAGACGGCGCTCCTCAGGCTGCGGTTGGCCCGGCAGGTGACCGAGCTCCTGAGGTCTCTCAGCCTCAAGAAGCGCCCTAGCCTCAGGAGGCCTCAGACTCCACCAGCACTCCCGCTCTTGTCGAGCACCCGGTGTACCTAGTCAGCACGGTACTACGTGACGCGCGAGCATGCTACCCCATGCCGCAGAAGCTTCTGCTCGCGCTCCTTGTGGCCTTGCGCAAGCTGCACCACTACTTCCAAGGTCATCCCCTCAAGGTCGTCTCAGCTTACCCATTGGATAGGGTGCTCCGGAGCTCCAATGTTAAGGGAAGGGTTGCCGAATGGAACACCGAACTGCAGGCGTTCCAGCTGGAATTCAGCACCACCAGGGTTATCAAGGGTGCCACACTCGCCGACTTCGTGGCGGAATGGACCGACGCTCTGGGGCCCGAGGCAGGCGAGGACCGGTCCCTTTCGCCAGGAAGCGACGCACCAGACGGCTGGGTCATGTACTTTGACGGTGCATTCGCGCGTCAGGGCTTGGGGGCTGGAGCCGTGCTCATCTGACTCACCCACGACAAGCTCTACTATGCCGTGCAGCTCTGCTTCCAACACGGCAAGAAGGTCTCCAACAACATCGCGGAGTACGAAGGTTTGATTGCCGGCCTCAAGGCTGCGGCCGCCATAGGCGTGAAGTGCCTCACCCTCAAGGGCGACTCCCAGCTCCTCGTCAACTTCTCCAACAAAGTGTATGAACCGAAGGATGAACATATGGAGGCATACCTGGCAGAGGTACACAAAATGGAGAAGCAATTCTTGGGCCTGGAGCTGCAACACGTCCCTCGCGGCACGAACAAGGAAGCTGACGATATCGCCAAGAGAGCATCCAAACGCCAGCCGCAGGAGCCCGGCGTCTTTGAGGAGCGACTCTTCAAGCCTTTGGCAGCCCCCCTGGCTACGGAGCCAACACTGCCTTAGGAGGAGCTCCCCCCACCATCAACCTCGGCAGCCTCCGCCTGCGGCCCGACCTCAGGAGCACGATTGCTCCTCGCGCTCGAACCTTAGGAGGGGTGCTCGACCAAGGAATTGAAGGCGTACCTGCTGCGGGGAACCCTCCCGGAGAAGGAGGAAGACGCAGAGCGCGTGGCTCGGCAGGCCACAGCCTATTGCATTCAGGACGGTGAGCTATACCGAAAATGACCAAACGATGTTTCCTTGTGATGGATCTCCAGGGAGCAGGGGTGCGAGCTGTTAACCGACATACACGGTGGGGACTGCGGGCATCACTCATCATCATGCACCTTGGTGGGCAAGGCGTTCCGCAACGGATTCCACTGGCCCACGACACTCAACGACGGAACCGAGTTGGTGAGATCTTGTGAAGCCTGCCAGTTCCATGCCAAGCAAATCCACCAGCCTGCTCAGGGCCTCCAGACTATCCCGCTCTCGTGGTCGTTCATAGTCTGGGGGCTGGACATCTTGGGACCATTCCCTCGAGCGCTCGGGGCTACCGCTACCTCTACGTCGCCATCGACAAGTTCACCAAGTGGGCGGAGGTGGAGGTCGTCCGCACCATGCCAACCGGCTCGACAGTCAAGTTCATCAAGGGCCTAGTGAGCCGGTTCGAGGTCCCTAATCGCATCATCACCGATAATGGCTTGAAGTTCACTAGTAACCTTTTCAAAACATATTGTGCTAACCTTGGAATGCAGATATGCTATGCCTAAGTGGACACCCCGGGAGCAACGGCCAGGCCGAGCGTGCCAACGCAAAGGTCCTGAGAGGCCTCAAGGCAAGAACGTTCAACAAGAAGCTCGAGCCCTGCGGCAAGGGCTGGCTGGACGAGCTCCAGTCTGTGTTGTGGTCCATCCGCACCACCGCCACCAAGCCTACGGGCTAAACTCCATTGTTCCTCGTCTACGGAGGCGAAGCGGTTCTCCCACACGAGGTCGGGCATCACTCCGCACGGGTCTTGGCGTTTGACGAGGCACGCCAGGGCGCCACGTGGGGGATGGATCTCATGCTGGGGAGGAACGCCGTCGTCAAGCCTCGCTCCGAGCGGCAAGGTACCAGCAGGCGCTGCGGCGATATCACCGCCGCAGCGTCCGAGCCAGGACGCTTGAGGTGCGCGATCTCGTCCTACGACGGGACCTCTCCAGAGAAAGGCTGCATAAGCTCTCGCCCAGGTTGGAGGGCCCGTTTAGGGTCGCCCGCGTCTCGAGGCCTCGCGCCGCACGCCTGGAGACGCAGGACGGGATCCCCATCCAAAACGCCTGGAACATCCAGCACCTCCGGAAGTTCTACCCATGAAGCAAGGCCTAGTGCCTATGAATCTCTCCGCTCGTGAAGGTCTCCAGAGTGCCGCCCTCCGGCCTCGGGGGCTCCCTCCCACATCCTAGTGGCAGCACTTAGCTCCGCGCTGGTGAGAAGACTAGACTAGGTGCCGGACGCGGTTGTTCGTTTGCTTTTAGTAGCTGATTTGCAACCTTTTAATGAAATTTGGAGTTCACATGCTTTCAGTTGCCTGACCGACTTCCCCTTTCATTTTCTCTTTTGCGTTTTGGTCCTGGTTCAGGAGGAGCTGCAGTTGCCCATCGCTCCTTCTCGCGCGTCTCACGCGCGGGGGCTGGGCGGGTGTGTGCGTGCGACGGGCTCGCCCCGCGCAGCGAACACACTTTGGGTAGCCCCGCTCCCTTGGAGCTCCGGCTTTTCTATCCTCGTGAGACACCCTCGAGCAAGCTCGTGATCTACGCACCCTCTTGAAGTCCCTGCCCCCAGGTACTGTGACGTGGTGCACTGAGCCATGACTGGCTCATGCCTCAGGGCTCGCGCAAAGAAGAATAAGACACCTGATAGAGCTTTCTAAAATCTCCGCAGCTTTGTGACACCCCCTGAGGTCGGAGACTCCCGAGCCGCCAGCAAGAAGAGCCTCACCAAGTAGTAGAACGTGCGCTCTTGCAAGGAGGGGAACTACCGCAAGCGTATCAAGCTAAGTACCCTACCATACCCATTTGGAGATTGAGCACGGCAGCATAACATTGGAGCAATAAACATAACATAGCAGCATAAATACCATAGTCAATTACATGCCCCTGCAGGGCCTCATGCTTGTTTTTTCAAATGCAGGAAGAAAGAAAAGGATAAACAAAAGCGGCACGCACAACCGCAGTAGCTCCCGAGGGTTGGCTCCAAGGCCCCCTCGGAATCAGCCGGAGCCTTCCTCGCGCTTCACCGGAGCGCGGCGGATGACCCGCCGCCATCCTCGAAGTGAGCCCGGCGGCATGGCGGCTGGTCGTTGCCGCCGCTGCTGGTGCCATTGCTGGAGGAGGAGCCGCCGCCGCTGGACGAGCTGCGACTATCACCGAGGGCAAGCTCGCCTTCTGCGCCATCGCGGCCGTCATCAAGGCCAAGCCCACCGTCGCCGTCGCTGTCTTCAGGGCAGCACCCTGCGCGGCAACCATCTTCCCCAAACACCCTCACATAGGGGGTCGCGACGCCGTCGTACTTGAAGTGGAGGGTGCACCTCCTGCTCAGGCCGTGCGCGTGGGCGAACATCTGCCAGCCGCGGGTCAAGGCCACGTTGCCTGCGGCGGAGACCTCCACCACGGCCCACGAGGCTTTGCTGCAACAACCGTCGGCGTGTAGCCAGAGGCCGTCAAGACCCATGGCCGGCAGCTCACCAGCAAAGGAGCGCGGAAGCTGGAGCGAGTGGCCGACCGACCTCTCCAACCACACGACGAACTCCGGAAGCATCTCTGCCGAACGGAAGCGCAGCCGGGGAGGCCGGGCGACCACGGCGCGCCTTCCCTCGGTGCAAGGCTGCCCCATCCCGGGCGGCTCCCGCCGCAAGAGGAACCACCGCTTCGGCCACCAAGGACAACGCCGGTCCCCGAAGGAGTAAACCTGTGCCCATGAGGAGCCGCAGCAGGGGTCGCGGCATGCTTGCGAGGGCGGCCCCGCCCCCTCTTGGGCGGTGGCGAGCCGGGCCCCTCCCGGCAAGGCTTCCCCTTCTCCGCGACAGAGAACCTCTTCGTCGGCGCCATGGGAGCGGCAGCAAGATGGCGAGGCGAGGAGGAAGAAGGAGCAGGCGGTGAGAAGACAGAGATGAGCGATGGGGCTCTGCCCGTCCCCTCATATATAGCCAGAAGGAGGCCAACCGCCAGCCTCCATGATCGCACATAATGATGGTTTTCTTCTGCATGCAGCATGGTCTCGTCAAGTCGAACAGTTGCCGAGGCAGCGTGGGGAAGCAGAGGCGCCCATGTCCCATCAATCGCCACGCGTGAACCGAGGCCGCAGGCGGTTGGGACCCGCGGCGCTCCGCACTTGCCCCTTGGCTTCGCCTCGAAGCCAAGTTCAAGTGCGTCTTGGGCCTGGTGGCTACTGTCAGCGTCCTGGGAACGGGGGTGCCCAGACTTGCCTGCCTGCGGCCCATGGCGTGGCTCCCTCAACGGCTCGGTATGGCCCAGCTTCAACAGCGACAGCTCAAGACCCTCGCGAGGGGCCAAGCCTTGCAAGGTGGACGACACCAAGACTTCCCTGGGGGCAGCCTCACTAGGCAGGCTCCTGAGGAGCAGAGATATCAATGCAAGGTGCACCTCACGAGGTTCACATGACGTGAGCCATGATGACCAGGGCCAGGCGGGCACCAGCGGGCGCAGTGTACCAGTTTCCTCTTTGGTGCTAAGGAGGCAAGCGCAGGCGCAGGGTCCCGAGGCATCAAGCAAAGGTTTCCATAGCAGTGCAACGAGACCAACACCGCCTGGACGGCAGGATGGGGGTCATCGTGGATCCCACTGCAGCGTCACCACCAGAGCCTTTTGCAGGCGAAGACTACTTTTGTCAGGATAGCTTGTACTAGTTGTCTCCCTTCGAATTTGGCCGTTGTGGGATCCCTTCCCGCCTACATTTAGGAAGAGGACCAAGGCCACTATAAATAGGACTTAGCCACCACGATAGCGAGGCATCTCGAAGGAGGGCCATTCCACACGAACCGCATCACCAGCTCATCGAGCTCAAGAACACCTCACCTCCTGAGGTTGTTCATCCACTGTACTAGTTCTTCCCCAGCCCCTCGAGGCAATCCACCCCAAAGCTGGAGTAGGGTATTACACCGCAAGGTGGCCCGAACCAGGATAAATCCTCTGTGTCTCTTGTTCTTTGGGTTCGTCGAGCTAGGCCGGGGGATCGTTCGACGGGTGAGCTGGGAAGAGAGAGTTCTTCGCACGCACCCCAGAGTTCGAACCTCTCAAGGACCTGTAGAACCCTGAATCCGACAGAGGCCCGTCGGATCGATCATCAGGTTCCGCTCAAGGACCGACTCTCATGCCTGCCCTGGCCTTAGATCAAGAGCAGACCACTCTATCGAAAGACGGGAGGATAAACCCCGTCGGACTCTCTCCCATTACGGAGCTTCCTGCCGGAGACCTCGAGGCGACCATGCCATCAGCAGACCCGAAGTCAAATGTGACTCTTCCTATCATCGGGAAGCCAGACTCGCCTCTGGACGTCAACTCCGAACACTCGAGGTATGCGTCCATCTGGCTTGGACAAGTGGTTATTACCGAAACTAGCTCCGCAGATACTCATATGTCCGTTTGGTTTTCGCTCTTAAATGAGACACTGGACCTAATGCGATCTCTCGCCATCACGGAAGTATCACCTCCGAACTACGCTCAGCCTATACTGGGGGCTGAGAGCAGGGAATTTTACGTCCCACCCACCACCCACTTAATAGCCACTTTCGAGGATCAAACTGACATGCTAGCTAGACTACGCCTCCGAAGACAACGATGGTATGGACAACGATGCTGGAGCCGAACCAGGTCAAAACCAGCCTATCACTAAGCGCTGGATGATACGTCTCCAACGTATCTATAATTTTTGATTGTTCCATGTTATTATATTATCTATCTTGGATGTTTTATATGCATTTATATGCTATTTTATATGATTTTTGTGACTAACCTATTAACCTAGAGCCCAGTGCCAGTTTCTGTTTTTTCCTTGTTTTTGACTTGCGCAGAAAAGGAATATCAAACGGAGTCCAATTGAGCTGAAACTTTTCGACGATTGTTTTTGGACCAAAAGAAGCCCACAGAGTACCGGAGTTGGGCCAAAAGAGTCCCAAGTCATCCACAAGGGTAGACGGCGCCCCCACCCCCCTAGGGCACGCCCTCCGACCTTGTGGTTGACTCGTGGACTCCCCTGAACCCACAAGTATAGGGGATCGCGACAGTTTTCGAGGGTAGAGTATTCAACCCAAATTTATAGATTCGACACAAGGGGAGACAAATAATAGTTGAAGGTATTAGCAGCTGAGTTGTCAACTCAACCACACCTGGAGATTAATTATCTGCAGCAAAGTGATCAGTAGCAAAGTAGTTTGATAGTTTTGATAGTAGTGACAGCAGCAATAGTAACACTAAGAGTGATAGTAGTAACTTTGTAGCAAGTGTAACACTGATGATAGCAGTAGAACTTAGCAAGATCAATATAAGATAAATTCGTAGGGATTGGATCGGTGACTTGTTGGATGATATTCATCATGTGACAGTTACAACCTAGGGCGATACGACACTAGCTTCAGTTCATCGATATAATGTAGGCATGTATTCTGTAAATAGTCATACGTGCTTTATTAAAAGAACTTGCATGACATCTTTTGTCCTACCCTCCCGTGGCAGCGGGGTCCATATTGGAAACTAAGGGATATTAAGGCCTCCTTTTAATATAGAACCGGAAAAAAGCATTAAGACATAGTGAATACATGAACTCCTCAAACTACGATTGGTGATGGAGAAGGGTTGGTGATGACGAATAACGAAGATCCCCCTCTCTAGAGCCCCAAACGGACTCCAGATCTACCCTCCCGAGGAAGAACCGGGCTTGGCAGCGGCTCCGTCTCGTGGATCGTGATAATTCTTTCTCCTTGATTTTTTTTCTGGAAATATGTGATTTTATAGTATCAGGGGGGTCATCTGCGGGGCCACCAGGTGGGTACAACCCACCTGGGCGTGCTAGGAGAGGGGGGCGCGCCCTGGTGGGTTGTGCCCACCCAGGGGCCCCTCTCTGGTGGATCTTGGCTCCAAAAATTCTCTTTTATTATATAAAAAATCCTCTTAAAGTTTCGTTCCATTCTGAGAACATTTATTTCTGCACAAAAACAACAACATGGTAGTTCTGCTGAAAACAGCGTTGGTCCGGGGTTAGTTTAATTCAAATCATGAAAATTCGAGTCCAAAACAAGAGGAAGAGCGTGAGAAAAGTAGATACGTTGGAGACGTATCAACTCCCCCAAGCTTAAACCTTTGCTTGTCCTCAAGCAATTCAGTTGATAAGCTGAAAGTGAGAAAGAAGAACTTTTACGAACTCTTTTGCTCTTGTTTGCATAAATAAGCTTAAACAGCACCCAGGTTTTCAGCCAACATTATAACTAACCATGCCAACAATAACTCGTAAATATTATAATGACTCGTATCAATGGCATAATCAGCTAGCGAGCAATAATAAGATATCTCAAACGGCAACACGTTGTCAAAAGAACCATGATATAATATGACAATAGTGGTATCTCGCTAGCCCTTTCTGAGACCGCAAAACATAAATGTAGAGCACCTCTAAAGTTCAAGCAGCGACTAAACATTGTAATTCATGGTAGAAAAGATCCAGTCATGATGCACCCAACATTAGCTACACACAATGCATAAATCATGACAGCTGTGCTCCACTCAGTTTCTGGTGCTTGTTTTTAATTAAAAGGTGGTGACACAACATAAAAGTAAATAGATAGTCCCTTCGCAGACGGAAGCAGTGATTTGCAGAGGTGCCAGAGCTCAATTTTTAAAACAGAAATAAATGATTATTTTGGGACATGCACCCTTCTTATTCACTTCACGACCATCAGTTATCAACATCTTCCATGCTAAGCACGCTAGTGGCGGTTCCCAAGTGATAAAAGTAAAGGTTTTGACTCCATTGGGAGTTTTTGTTTGATTAATTCAGAGATAAACTCTTTTTCATGTTTGCAGTTTGGGACTGGGCATCCCTATTACCGCCCATTTTCCCGTGCGATGGCAAGTGAATAACCACTCGACTTGAGAATAACCTGCTTAGCACGGAAGATATCGATCACCTCCTGTCATTCCATGAACGATCCAGGCACACAAAAAGGATAATTTTTAGAAGTTTTTAGAGGTGGCACATGCAAATTTACTTAGGACGGCAGGGTAATACCGTATATAGGTAGGTATGGTGGACTCATCTGGAATAACTTTGGGTTCAAGGTTTTTGATGTATAAGCAGAGTACAGGCGAAGGCTAGAAATTTAGATTGAGAGGCGGCCAGCTAGAGAGCAACAAGGATCATAACCATGCATTATGCATAAGTAACATTGGACACTAGCATGAGTAGGATATGAAAACCATGAACATCAATATCATAGAGGCTACGTTGGTTTTGATTCAACTACATGCGTGAACATGCACCAAGTCAAGCCACTCGAACATTCAGAGGAGGATACCATATCATCATACTACATTGCAATTATTTTAACGCTATGTTGATATCCAAGATAAATCATTATCAACTCCCAGCTACTTATGCATGGCATAAGAAACTATAATCTCTAATTGTCATTGCAAACATGTTTAATCATAATGGGCTGAATCATGGATACTAGGTTAAACATATTTACACAGACAGAACAAGTCGAGTTCATACCAGTTTCTCTTTGCCACGGCCAGTTCATCGAATGTCGTCATTATTGCCTTTCACTTGCACGACCGAACAATATGAAAATAATAATAGTGCAAGAATACCGTGGACTAAGCTGGAATTTGCAAACATTTTATTCAATAGGAGAAGACAAGGTAAAATGTGCTCTTTATTAGTTTAACAATTATTCATATGAGAGCCACTCAACATTTTCATCGTGGTCTTCTCCTCGGTGCAACTCGAATAAAAGGAAAAGAAATTCAGAGAAACATACTGAAATATTTTTGGAGTTTTCGGTTTTCTTCAACAAGCAAATAAAAAGGGAGAAGCAAAATGAGAAAAACTATTTACACGGGAAAGCTCCCAACAAGCAAAAGAAGAAGAAGGAACTCTTTTTGGGTTTTCTTTTTAATATTACTACTAAGCATGCATAGAAAGTAAATTACTACAACTAATTTTTTTTTTGTTTTTCTAAAGATTTTCAAACACACAAGAAGAAAGCATGAAAATAAATCTAAGCATGGATGATACAATGAAAAAGTGTGAACACTTGCAAGTAGAATGATATGAACATGCATGTAATGCCGGTGAGAACACGTACTCCCCCAAGCTTAGGCTTTTGGCCTAAGTTGGTAATCGGTTAGTAGCCTGGAGGGTAGTAGGGGTGCTGAGGAGCGGGCATCCACTCATCCCACTGCTGAGGCTCCTGTTGTGCCACCGCCGCAGCAGCTTGAGCGTTCCGGTAGGCGATGATGTCTGCAGGCATAATCTTATATCCACCCCTAGCAGCAGAATCAAACAAAGCAGGTGCAGGCAACGGAATAACATCACGAGTTTTAACGCTAAAGACCAGGTTATAAGGAATGGGAATGCCAGGAGAGTTATTATCAGTGAAATGGTGGTCATCCATGGCTGCTCGGTCTAGGTAAACCTTGGTCAGAGGAACATCATGAGGGCGTATCTCATCCTTGAAGTGAGCCGCCAAACGAGTAGCAAAAATCCCACCATGTATGTCACCCTGTGATTTATTAAGATGGAGGCGACGACCCACAATAGCTTCCAAGCTATAAGTGTTGTCACCCTCTAGTGCTCGGCATAAAATAGCAAAGTCTGGTGCGCTAAGCGCACCTACTTTCTTCCTAGCAAGCACGCACTTAGCAATAAATAAAGCAAAATAATGTACAATGGGAAAGTGTAAGCTAGCAGCCGTGGTGGCTGACACTCCTCTCTCATCTCCCACTTTCAGAGTGCGATAAAAATCCTCAAACCCAGTCGGCCTAGGCTCAGCCAAGCTCCCATCAGACGGGATCATGCATATGTCACAAAATTCAGTAAGTGGTATCTGATGGTTTTCAGCATATAAATCGAAGCTCACTTCAGGAGGATTATTTCTAGGCAAGAAAGTAAACCTCTGAGTAAAGATATTTGTGAGAATTTGGTGATGGTCACACTCATCTGCAATGAAGTCGGTGAGGCCGGCATTGGCAATATATTGTGTGAACTCCTCAAAAATTCCAGCCTCTTGCAGGAACGGGGTGTGCGGCCATTCGCACGGCCGTAATTCCGCCAACCTCCCAGGGTGGAGATCATTGTTAGAAGACTCCCCAATGACACCCTTGGAGTTCTTCTTAGAACCAAACTTTCTGAAGATATTCATGTCGGCGTACAATTTTCTGGAAAAAAAATGTTGGGGTGACAAAAAATTGTCGACAAAACTTTATAAGATTGATAGCAACTACTCATAGGGATGCATAGAAGCCATAGCAAGCATTCAAACTACTCAGAACACTAAGAATTCAACATGCAAGCACATCTACAGCACCACCAAGAGTAGCTAATTATTCAAAGTATAAACCACTAAAACAAAAACTAATTGGACAAATGGTGGAGTCACATACCAAGCAACAATCCCCCGAAATAGATTCAAAAATGGAGCTTCGAGCAAAGAGATCGAAATCCGCGGGTTTGAGCTCAAGACCACGGGAGAGAGAGCAATGGGGATTTTGTTTGGAGGTGAGTGATGATGTGGGCTAAAGAGATAAGTGAGGGGGCTCACGTGGGGACCACAACCCACCAGGGCGCGCCTGGGGGTCCTGGCGCGTCTAGGTGGGTTGTGCCCACCTGATGGACCTCCCTCTGGTATTATTTGCACCAAAAATTCTTAAATATTCAGGAAAAACCACATAAAATTTTCAGGGCATTCTGAGAACTTTTATTTTTGGGTCATTTTTTTATTTGCCCTGGAAATTCAGAAAACAGACAAAACATGGCATTTTATTTTATTTAACTAACAAAAACTGAAAACAAAAGGTAGGGACAGAAGGTAGTGCTTACTAACTTCATCAACTTCATACCGTTCAAAAATGATCCATTAATAAGGTTGATCAGGTCTTATTAACAACCACTTTCGATTAGCATGAAACCGAAGAACTTTCGTAAATCACTAAGTTACCTCAATGGGGATATGCATTTCCCCAACAATAAGTGTTTCATATTTCTTTTTGACAGTAGGTAGAGGTATTTGAAAACATCCAATAGTGATTGTCGGGGATTTTGCAATAACATTAATACCATTCACTTGGAATTGTTTCTTCGGAAAGTGCACCGTATGCTCATTGCCATTAATATGAAAAGTGACCTTCATTATTGCAATCAATAACAACCCCTGCAGTATTCAAGAAGGGTCTACCAAGGATAATCGGCATGTTGTCGTCCTCGGGCATCTCAAGTATAACAAAGTCAGTCAAAATAGTAACACTAGCAACAACAACGGGCACATCCTCACAGATACCGATAGGTATGGCAGTTGACTTGTCAGCCATTTGCAAAGATATTTTAGTAGGTGTGAGTTTATTCAAGTCAAGTATTTTATATAAAGAGAAAGGCATAACACTAACACCAGCTCCTAAGTCACACAAAGCAGTTTTCACATAATTCTTTTTGATAGAGCAAGGTATAGTTGGTATTCCTGGATCTCTAAGTTTTTTCGGCACTCCATGTTTAAAAGTATAATTAGCAAGCGTAGTCGATATTCAGCTTCCGGTATTTTTCTCTTATTTGTGATGATGTCTTTCATATACTTTGCATAAGGAGGAATTTTCAAGATATCAGTCAAGCGAGTACGCAAAAAGACTGGCCTCAGCATTTCAGCAAAGCGTTCAAATTCTTCATCACCTTTCTTTTTAGTTGACTTGGGTGGATAAGGCATAGGTTTTTGAACCCACGGTTCTCTTTCTTTACTGTGTTTTCTAGCAACAAAGTCTCTTTTCTCATATCTTTTATTCTTAGGTTGTGGGTTATCAAGATCAACAGGTGGTTCTATCTCAACATCATTATCTGGTTCTTTATCATTGGTTGGTTGAGAGTCTTCATGAACCTCATCATTATCTTTTTCATTATCACTAGGTGATCATTCATTACCAGATTGAGTTTTAGCATCAGAGATAGAAGTTTCATTTTCATTATCAGGAGGTTTCTCTATTTCAGGTTCACTAGAAGTATGCAAAGTCCTATCATTTTTCTTCTTCTTTTTCTTTTTAGAAGGACTAGGTGCACTAGTGTTATTTCTTTGTGAATCGTTTTCAATTCTTTTTGGGTGTCCCTCAGGATAAAGTGGTTCCTGAGTCATTTTACCTCCTCTAGTTGCAACTCTAACAGCAAAGTCATGCATATTATGATTCATTTCATCAAGTAATTCTCTTTGTGATTTAGCAACTTGTTCTAACTGAGTTTGAACCATAGAAGCATGTTTTCCCACACCTCTAACATCATTTGAAATTCTAAATAAAAAGTCACTCAAGCGAGCAATCATATCAGAATTATATTTCAATTGTTTCATAACATTTGCATTGAAGTGATCTTGTTTTCTAATGTAGTTTTCAAACTCATAAAGGCATTGACTAGGATGCATATTGTGAGGATTATCATTATCATTGAACTTCATTAAAGAATTTACCTCTACCTCCTTAGGCAGCGGTGGTGTATTAAGCACATGTATTTCTTCAACAGGAGGTAAATTTCTAACATCCTCAGCTTTAATACCTTTTTCTTTCATAGATTTCTTTGCCTCTTGCATATCTTCAGGACTGAGATATAATATACCCCTCTTCTTCGGAGTGGGTTTAGGCGGTGGTTCAGGAATAGTCCAATCATCATAGTTTTTTCAACATATTATTCAATAATTCTTCAGCTTGTCCAACAGTTCATTCCCTGAAAACACAACCAGCACAACTATCTAGGAGGTCCCTAGAAGCATCGGTTAGTCCATTATAGAGGATATCAAGTATTTCATTTTTCTTAAGAGGATGATCAGGCAAAGCATTAAGTAACTGGCAAAGCCTCCCCCAAGCTTGTGGGAGACTCTCTTATTTAGTTTGCACAAAGTTAAATATTTCCTGTAAGGCAGCTTGTTTCTTATGAGCAGGAAAATATTTTTCACAAAAGTAATAAATCATATCCTGGGGACTATGCACACAACCAGGAGCAAGAGTATTCACTACAAAAAAAGACACATCCGTGACATTTTGGGCTGAACGAAAAAAAATTCTGTCATACTTATGACACTTCTATGACGATAATTGTGACAAAACCCGGTATCATCATAGATGTGGTGGGGTCCTGCTTCTATGACAAAAAATCATGACAGATAATGGGCTTTTCATCCTGGGCGGGCCGGAGTCGCAGCTGCATGACATTCTTTGGGCCGTCCATGATGGAAAAAAACGTGGTAGAAGCGAGGGCGAGGAAAATATCGGGGAGTTCCCGGTTACGGTGGGTGGTCGGGGGCCGAGCGATGCGCGTTTCTCTCGTACGTACGTGTGTGTGTGCGAGGCATTGGGCTCTAACTGAACCTGAGCGATTGCACTGCAGGCTCTAACTGAACCCGAGCGATTGCACTGCAGGCTAGGCGTTACTGAACCCGAGCGATTGATCGATTCCTTGCTGTTAACTGAACCCGAGTGATACCTTTGCTACTGCTGCTAACTCAAGCCGATCGAACACTGCTGCCTCCTTCCCTGGATGAATAGTGAGCGTTGTTGAGGGGGTTTTGATGAACAGTTCCCAGTGGGGGGTTGGATGAACAGAACCCCGTGGTAGTAGAGGTCGTTGCCGCTAGATGAACAGTACTCTGATCGATCGAGCCGGTGGATGAACAGGACCCTGTGGAGGGCTGGATGAACAGGACCCCATGGAGGGCTGGTTGAACAGTAGCCGGTGGAGGGCTGGTTGAACAGTAGCCGGTGGAGGGCTAGATGAATAGTAGCCCATGGAGCGGTGGTTGAACAGGACCCCATGGAGGGGGCTGGTTGAACAGTAGCCGATGGAGGAGCGCGTGGTGGAGGCTAGATGAACAGGAGCCCGTGGATGAACAGTCGCAGGTGGAGGCTGGAGGAGGTCGGCGGTGGATGAACAGGAGCCCGTGGAGGCTAGAGGAGGTCGACAATGGAGATTAACAGTACCCCGTGGAGTCACGTTTTGTGGTACGCCACACCCCTCCTGATGAACAGGACCCCCGTTTCGACCGTAGCGCTCCAACATAAGTCCGTTTCCTCGGTTTTGCGGTACGCCACACCCCTCCCGATCAACAGGACCCCGTTTCCACCGTACACAACTGGAATCTGGCAATTTGCCGTCTGCCACCTCTTTGCCATCCGCCTGCTGACGGCAAAGAGCCTCTTTGCCGTCCGCTTCCACAAAGCGGACGGCAAAGAATGTGCAGATGGCAAAAAGTCTATTTGCCGTCCGCTGTTTCTTTGCCGTCAGCCAGCTGACGGCAAAGAGCTAGAAGGCAGACGGCAAAGGGCCAGGTGGGCCCCATAGGGCACGGCGTGGCTAGGTCAGGTTCTTTGCCGTCCGCCAGCGGACGGCAAAGAGGACACGTGGGCCAGCCCTAAACGGCCGCCCTCTTTGCCGTCTGCTCCGTTTCCTCCATTTTGCGGTACGCCAGACCCCTCCCGATGAACAGGATCCCGTTTCGACCGTGGCCGATCGAACACAAGGCCGTTTCCTCCGTTCTGCGGTACACTAGGCCTCATTTCCATCGGCTGTTCCGTCCAAGCCGGTTGGCTCCCAATGAACAGCACGCGTTATGTTGCCTCCCGATGAACGTGACGCATTCCGTTGCCTCCCCATGAACACGACGACGATGCAGTTTCTCCTTTCCGACCCAACCATGTACACGAGCCCCACCCGTATGTACGTATGTGGCCATATTTTATTTCTTGCACCCTGGCCGCTGTACATATGTGTACATGCTACGTGCGCGCCTCTACTACCACACGTGCGCACCTCTACTACCACACGTGTGCGCCTCTACATCAACCAGTATGTACGTACACGCTCGCGACCATAATGACAACGCTACGTATTCTTCGACCAGGTGGGTCCCGACTGTCAGGCACTTCCTTGCGTGCGAAGATGTAGCTGGTGGGTCCCAGCAGTCAGGGGGTGAATCATTTTTTCCCGTAATATGGATGCATTTCCTTGCGTGCGAAGATATAGCTGGTGGGTCCCAGCAGTCAGGGGGAAACATTTTTTTTTGCGAAATACGGTGGCCCGTCCGGTGGGTCCCTGCTATCAGGTGGAGGAATCATTATTTTGCACGTAATAAGGAGGCACTTCCTTACTGCGGCCGTGGACCTAGCTGTCAGCCTCTCCACCTACAATACTCTTCCGATGGAAGTCGTTGCTTGACCACGCTGACCACGCTGCGCCGAGAGCACCAGGGCAGTGGACGACGGCGAGGCCTAGGAAGGGGATGAAGCGGAGCCGGGGAAGACACGGCAGTGGAAGCTCACGCAGAGAGGAGTACGAGGGTTCACTGGTTCGGCTGCGGTGTGAGGCTGCCGTCGCCGCAGGTCCTGGCGAGCGGTGGGAGTAGTAGGGGGCAGTGAGGCCTCCGCGGCAGCACAGCCGGCCATGGTAGGCAGGAGCAGGCGGCACGACCGGCGCTGCTCTGGGCGGCTGGAGCAAGAAGACCAGAGGTTGAAGAAGCACCACGGCCGTTGGATGGACATCGTATGGTCACTTGAGCTAGAATCGTTCATATTGACTAAGTTGACAAAGCCCTCCGTCCCCGTCAACTTAGTAGGCCCACAAATCAGCCTCACACTATGGTGGGTCCCAGCTAGCAGGGGGAATATTCATTTTTTTGTGTGTAATAAGGAGGCACTTCCTTGCATGCGAAGATATAGCTTGCGGGTCCGAGCTGTCAGCGGGGGGAACATGTTTTTTGTGAAATACAGAGGCCCTTCCGGTGGGTCCCATCTGTCAGGTGTAGGAATCATTATTTTGTGTGTAATAAGGAGGCATTTCCCTGTGTGGGCCCCTACTGTCAGCCTCTTCCAATGGCTGTTGTATGTTGACCATGTTGACCTCGCCGTGCCGAGAGCACAAATGCGGTGGACGAGGGCGAGGCCTAGGAAGGGAACGACCCGGAGCTGGCGAAGCCACCGCAGTGGATGCCCACGCTGAGGGGAGTACGAGCGTTGACTGGTCGGCTGCGGGGTGAGGCTGACGTTCCCGGAAAATAACAAGATGTGCGGGTGGGTAGAGGGATGGCCTAGCGGCAGCACAACCAGCCACGGGAGGAAGGAGCAGGCAGTCCCGCCAGCGCTGGTTTGGGCGGCTGGAGCAGGAAGATCAGAGATTGAAGAAGCACGGCGGCCGGTGGATGGACATCCAACAATCACTGCTATGTGTTGACTAAGTTGACAAAGCCTTGTGTATGCGTAAAAAAAATTAGGACAGCGTCATCGTCAATCTAGTAGGCCCAGAAGTTAGTCCAAATATGTGGAAAACAGCATACAACTCATTTGCCTATATTTTCAATAATTTACAGCCCATTTGCTAATTCTTAAGTATATTTGAAGCCCATATTCTTTTTATTAGTTTTACAGACCATATATTCTGGGCACTGCTAAAAATTCAACGAAATTTTGCATATTTTGGTGGGGCCCGAACTCTTTTAATCATGAAATTTTGAGTCAACAATTCTCCATAGAAAAAATGAATGAAATTTAAAATCTTAACTAGCAAGATGCACGTGCGTTGCACGGAACATGAAGATGCATTTGTATGAGTAGTTTATCTTGTGGGAGAAAAGACGATATATAAATGTAATTGCCAGTTGGCTTTGGTTTTTGTAAGAGTAGAGAGTAGAGAAATCTAGAAAAAAATGATATTTTAATGTAATTGTCGGTTGGCTTTGGTTTAAAAATTTACAGCCCATTTCTTACAACTTATAGCCCATTTTCTAGGGAAGCCCATTTCTTACTACTTGCCTCCCTCCTCGTCTTGAAAGATTTGCAGCCCAGTAAGGCTGAGAAAAGCAAGTAGGCCTCGGTTTTGGTATTGTCCAAAAAAAAGAACTGGCTAGCCATTTTCAGAAAGAAAAAAGATATCAACTGGGCTCGTCATGTGCTTAAATAAAAGCGTAAGTGTGGGCTAGATGGGCCACAGCCCCCGCACAGTGCGCAGTTGAGCTCCGTCTCTAAAACTAAAAAACAATTGGGCGAGCTGCTGGGTCCCTGGTGTTATCCACTCGTTGTGTAATTTTCTCGTTTATTGACTACATTGACAATGGCGTGGGACCTAGTTGTCAACAATTAGGAGGAAGTATCTTTTTGGCTTGTAACAACGAGGCACCTGCTTGCGTAATGCAATGACCCTGGTGGGTCCCTACTGTCAGCCTCTCCATGTACAATCATTTCCTGATTCCTCTTGGTTGTTGACCATGTTGACAACTCCAGACGGCATCGGGCAAAGCGAGCGAACCAAGGCGGAGAATGACGGCGAGGCCTCGGATGGGAACAAACAGCAACCGTGGAAGATGCGGTAGTGTAGTGGCAGGTGGAGGGGAGTACTAGGGCACCAACATGCAGCTTAAGCTTACAAACGGTACAAAAAGCCCAAGGATTAATTGTTCATCAAATTTTTAGACAAAACCAGATTGAACATGGCAGTAACATCTAACCCAACCACTCTTTTTCACAGTCACAATTAAATGGATCAGTCTGATCCATAAAATCAACATCCTGTGCAAAAATTTATTTCAGGATGACTACAACTTGTTGTAAATAGAAGCCGAGCACGTTTGGAAGCCCATTTGTCCACCTGAAATTTCTTTTTTGCTGTTCAACATGTCCGTCCGTGAGAAATCTCTTGCTGTAAAACTTAAGCCTCATGGACAATAGTAACCTCGCATTGAACAGGAAGAATGTGACAAAGCTTCTGTTTGCCTGGTTGGATGCATATCTTTCCATCGTTATTGTCCTCAAACGAATGTCATGAGAACTGGGAAAATCCTGGTGCTTATTACGCCACCGATTGGTTATACGTTTTTCTCCATGTGGTTGCAGTACCTAAGTAGACATGAAGATTTGAAAACAGTTAAGGTCTGAAAAAAGAGTATGTCAAAAGAGCAACAACTGAATGGTTAATTCTAGTACAATATATACGGTCTTCCAATGTGCATGAAATCATCACCTTTATATATAAATTTCCCAGTGACCGAAAGCATCACGGCAAGCCAATAATTATGTTCCGGTCAAAACTAAACATTCCGATATATAAGATCTTGACAGAATCCAGCAACATTGATAGGCTATCCATGGACTAACTCTTCATTGAGCATATAACATAATATTAGTACCCAAAGTGTACTCGAAGATGATATAAAACTTATGCGCACAAATGAAAAATGCAGCTTATGATTACAAATGTGTAGATGATAATATACGGTACCTGAAAAAGTGTGGACCCAAACACCAACTTGTTGTGATCATCAAACGGATTTGCAAAGGTCTATAACAATTATGAAGGAGGAACCTTTGAAGTGAAGGGGCATCTTCGATGATGAGTTGCTGTCCTTCAAAACAAATTCCAATGCTTTTAAGGTGAGGCAACTTTATTTTGAGACAACTGATAGGGATTTCTATTCCCAAAACAATCAGCAAGCGCTCCAGGGCAGGGCAGCTGGAGTGGATGATGCTGTGCAGTGAGGCCTCCGACAGATAAACCACCACAAGCGAAAGTTTTTTTAGTAGTGGGAGTCGAAGCATTTGTACCAAATCGTCTGGTAGATGGCACCGAGCGAAGGTGGCGGTGTGGAGAGAGAAGGAAAACTGCGAGATAGACAACAGTGGTGTGGGCACGAATTCTTGGCGTGTTCGTGGTATGAAACTCTCATGGTAATGGTAGAACTCAAACTGCTGGAGTTTTCCGAATTGAGGGGATGTCAGCCAAGTGTCCACCGTGCCGGGTATGGACAGCAGGTAGTATGTCGGGATGCAGAGACGTTGAACGGGGCCCTGCTGGCGAGAGGAGACAATGGCTCTGAGGAGATCAAATTCAGGAAGGACAGATATCTAATGACAGTCGAGATTGAGGGGCGCGGTGTGCCGTAGAGGGCGCCACCGAGTTGAGAGGACTTGTGTGCGGCAGCAATCCTTTGTGGGGAGAAGCGAGATGATCTCCTCAAGGATGATGTTCGGGAGATCGCTGATGCGGTCCACTGGAGATTCTATCGGTTCCTCAGATCTGGGTAGGGGGGCTCGCCGCTTCTCCCCGCATCGCCGACTCCATTTTCCTTGTGGGCGTCGCACCGAGCTCACGGGTTTGAGCAGAGTAGCCAGATATGAGCCTAGTGGCAGTGCGAGTGGGGAAGAAGGAGGGCTGGGGTTTTCTGTAGGAGTGGAAGAAGAGGAGCAGGTGTTTTCTGTACTAGTGCGGAAGAAGGTGAGCGGGGGTTTTCTGGACGAGTGAGGAAGATGGGGAGCGGGGGGAATTGGGGGGCGACGGAAGCGGGAGAGTCCAGCGAGCTGTAGTATAAGTGGAAGCGAGGAGGAAGGAGGGTTTTTCTGGGATCGCCCCCTCTTCAAGAAATATGGGCTTCTCCTCGCAAAAAACAAAAACAAATGGGCTTTAAGATGGATAGGCTTTTGTATCGGCCTAGTCAGCTGGCCGTGTTTCGTACTGGAGGGCCTTAACACTAGAGGCAGCCCGAGACACTCTACAGCTTATTGCCCATTCGAAAGAAAAAAAAGAGACGCCTCCAGCTTATGGCTACTCATCGGTAACCTTTTTCAACTTGGCATGCACCAAATTAGAGGATGCGGTACTGGATGCAAACACTCACACTGGTCGCGTAGCGCGGCAAAGTGAGGTGTAAAATAACAGGCCTACAGTATACTTACTAGATTGTGAAGGTTCACAGGCTAGTCAAAATTTACATTAAACTAAGCTTCAGAAGATACGGTATGCATACTAACATTCAGAAGAACAAAAGTTCAGCATGTTTATGCATCTCAATGATTCACCATACTATAACCAATACAAAGCTGTGAGAAGGTGTGGAAATAAAGAAAATCGGTAGATGCTTCTCTGAGCAAAGGGCCTCCCTGCGCACGCATTAATTTCCTTAATTTCCTGGGCATGCTTGTTTCTTCTCAATGTTGCGAGCACTTTGAGCATGTTGGCAACTCCATAGCTAGCTAGCTGCCTCATCTTGCAATTGATGCTGACATATTTGCAGCAAACACGTGAGGCAATAGAGATGACTCAACATGAGTCCATATTGTGCAGTTCCCCTGAAATCATCTTCATTGTCCTGAATCTGAAAAGATAGGAAAACAATAGCTATACTTAAACGGTGTTGCAAAACAGTAGCACATATCAATAGCTCGGCATGACAAAATATGATCATCTGGACGACGGGGATACTGACCTGCCTGAGGAAGATTATATATAATTTCATAAGTCCTTGGTTGATTTCCACCTTCGGCTGCACTGCTTGTTTGCTACTCCACACATGACAGGATCGTTCCGCACTCCAATCAGCAAGTCAACATACGAATAAGCTTATTTCATCTTGCGGTGGTGATTGTACCTAGATACGAATGTAGGAATACCTGGAGCACCATGAGGTTAGCTGACAGCAGGTAGATGCAGCCATATAAGTTTTGTGCGGTGCTACCAAAATTGAGGTTTGTATCCCTTCCCGTTATGAGAATTCTTCTTCAAGTTGGTAGAATGTGACGGCTTGTTCTTTGCATCAAACTTGCCTTTCCCCTGAGATTTTTTCTTGTTGTTTTGGGGCTGGTTGGGCTGGAAGTTCTTCTCGTGTACCATGTGGGCTGTAGAAGCTCCCTCAGCGACCCAAGCATGTGTGTCTTTTGCTCTCGCCTTCTCTTCAAAATGAAGAGTGCTAATGAGATCCAAAACGGAAAACTCATTCTCTTGTTTTTCAGAGAAGTAGCAAAATCGTTCCACAAAGGTGGAAGCTTGGCAATGATGGTCCCAGCAACAATATTGTCTGGCAACACACACTTGAAGTACACAAGTTCCTTAGCGAGTGACTGTATCTCATGATTCTACTGAACAACAGAGCGCTCATCAGTCATCTTGTAGTCACAGAATTGCTCCATGACGTACAACTCGTTGCCAGCGCCCGAGGCCCCAAACGTGGCCTCGAGCGCAGCCCACATGTCTTTGCCGCTGTCAAACGACATATATGAATCCACAATGGAATCATTAAGAACACTCAGCAGGGCAGCTTTGAAGAGGGTATCCATGTTCTCAAAAGCTTCCTGCTGTGTAGGATTAAGATCGCCCTCAGGCTTACCCTTAGTGGCGTCATAGCAGTACATGATCTGAAACCAATATACTGCTCTTGTGCGCCACCTTTTATATTGCACCCCCTTAAAAGTAGGTGGCTTCAAAAGCGCAGCAAAACCACTCGGAGTAAATTGCCTATAATCAGGTTTTTGGATTGGATTGTTGAATATATGAGAAATTTACTATGATATGTAATCTGAATCAATAGTAAATAGATCATGACGACAATTGCAAATATCAAAGTAATGATGTGGACTAAACTAGGAGGACAGAATACATACTATACAGCGGGAGCAGAACCGCCGTGCTTGATGTTGTCACTCATGTCACTGATGAAGAGGTTACCGAGGTCGGGGAAGAAGGCTATCGTTGAGGAAGTCGTCGCTGGCAGCAGTCACAGGAGTGTGCTCCCCAAAAACCTGATCGCCCCTCTCCCGTACAGGATCACGAAAGGCGGGATTCGGAGGACTGCTGTCCATTCTCGCGGTGCACGCCAGTAGGAGGGATGGAGAAGAATTGCGTGGCGGCGCTAAGATCTGGAATGGTGCGAAACCATATGATACAGCGGCGGCTAGGGTAGAGCCTGTCAGGTCGGTCGTGCGAGTAAGACCAAGTAGTATATTAGTAGGCCTTTGGCCCAAACCCCACGTCCAAGTCAATAATAGCCCCACTATCCAAAAGAATCAGAAACGGCTGAGTAATTAAGGCGTCCGTTAATTATTAATTAATGACTTAGTAAATTTTCCAACTCACACCACACTTAGAGCATGGTTAATGTATAGCCAACATCCGGCTATATGAAGTTGACACATCATCTAGAATCAACCTAATACGGAGCCTGCTTACAATAGTTAGTCCCTTTAGTATAATACTATATCATTAATAATGGCCCCACCTTTTGTCTCACAAAGTATGTGTAGTCTGAAATGCCGGACGCGCAGCGGGCGGTGCCCTCGGTCGGTGTGCTGCTTCAGCGGCGGAAGCAGTGAGAGGTCGCGTCGCCCTGATATGCCATCAATGTGGAGTGGCGGGCTCAGCTGGCGCCAGGCGGGAAGGTTTCAATTTTTGATTCAGTTGTTCTGCTGCTACCGTCCAATATTCGCGTGTGGTTGTTTCTAGAATAAAAGATAGGAGGTACTCCTACTTATGTTACTCCCACTATGGCTAGCCTTGCGCTTGACTCTTCGCCTCTTCCGGAAGTCGAACAATAATGGCTGTACTATAGTAGTACTTCTGGCAATCTGACACCAAATGAACTGTTGCACGCCCACCGCTTGTAAGCAATAGTTTCTCCTCATGCTGACAGACACCGCGCACGTGTTGGCGAGGTAGAAGGCGTTGTAAGCAAGCTTCACGTCGTTCTGCGAGTTGACGGGACACATCAAAGTTATTTAGTACGTGCTCTCTCCAAAAAAGGACTGACCATGTCATGGCTACCATCCCGTGCTCCGTCATTGAGTACGTGCACTATTCACGTGCCATCGAGGAGAAAAAATGTTGCGTATAGGAGTAGGTGCCATCGAAGTGCATGACTCACTTACGCACTCCTTATCTGATTATCTCCATTTTCTTGCATGACACGTGCACCTTGATGCTAGATGTCTCGAGTGTTGGCAAAAGGATGAACAAAGCTCACTGAAAAAAAAGAGTGGAAGAACATAGATTCCCGACGACCGAGAAGGAGGAAGGAACCTCGCGGTGGAGCGTCTGCAAGGAACCTTGCACGTTTCCCCCTGTTTTTTGCTTCCTGCCTGCCTATAAACAAATAAAAGAACATGAACTCTTCGCTAACCACTAGAGACGATACATCAGGATGCTAAGTTGAAGATATTTTATTAGTTTATATTGATAAGCACGCAAGAAGCCACGCATGTACAGGACGCATGCAGCCACGCATGTACACACGCCAACGCACTAACTCATGCCGATCCAACTCATGCACAAACGCGCACAGCATGGAGCACACAACGCACGTACACAACACATGCATGCACACACACTCAGCCGCATAATGCACGTGAATAACACATGCATGCGCACACACTCGGCTGCATGGAGGCGTGCGCCATCTGCGGTGATGTTCGGTTCGACGTGCTACGGCGAAGCTCGCATACAAGAGTGCCTATGCATCTCTTGCAGCACCTCTTTGTTGTCGTTGCTCAACGACTAGCCGGAGACAAAGACGACCGCAGCCTCGGCCTTAGAGCTAGCACCGATGGAAAAGCACGCACGTTGCACGCACACGAGCACGTACGGAGTGCCCACGACGTGGTGTGTCCCCAGTCGCTTCTACTCCTTCTGCGCACATTGTCTATGCACTAGTAAAAAAGACACATCCGTGACATTTTGGGCCGAACGAAAAAAAATTATGTCATACATATGACACTTCTATGACGATAATTGAGACAAAACCCGGTATCATCATAGATGTGGTGGGCTCCTACTTCTATGACAAAAAATCATGACAAAAAATGGGCTTTTCATCCTAGGCGGGCCGGAGACGCAGCTGCATGACATTCTTTGGGCCGTCCATGACGGAAAAAACCGTGGTAGAAGCGAGGGTGAGGAAAATTTTGGGGAGTTCCCGGTTACAGTGGGAGGTCGGGGGCCGAGCGATGCGCGTTTCTCTCGTACACGTACGCGCGTGTGTGCGAGGCGTTGGCTCTAACTGAACCCGAGCGAGGCGTTGGGCTCTAACTGAACCCGAGCGATTGCACTGCGGGCTACGCGTTACTAAACCCGAGCGATCGATCGATGGATGTGAACTGAACCCGATCAAGCGATTCCTTCGCTACTGCTGCTAACTGAAGCCGATCGATGCTGCCTCTGGGATGAATAGTGAGTGTTGCGAGGGGGGCGGGGGGTTGGATGAACAGTGAGCGGTGGTGTTGCCTCTGGATGAACAGGACCCCGTGGTGTGGAGGGCTGGATGAACAGTAGACGGTGGAGGGGTTCCCGTGGAGGGGTGGTTGAACAGGACCCCGTGGTGTGGAGGGCTGGATGAACAGTAGGCGGTGGAGGGGTGCCCGTGGAGGGGTGGTTGAACAGTAGCCGGTGGAGTAGCGCAGTGGACGCTCGATGAACAGGAGCCCGTGGAGGCTGGAGGAGGTCGACGGTGGAGATGAACAGTATCCCGTGGAATCCCGTTTTACGGTACGCCACACCCCTCCCGATGAACAGGACCCCCGTTTCGACCGTAGGAGGTCCATTTTGTCCGTTTTGCGGTACGCCACACCCCTCCTGATCAACAGGACCCCCGTTTCGACCGTACGAGGTCCATTTCGTCCGTTTTGCGGTACGCCACACCCCTCCCGATCAACAGGACCCCTGTTTCGACCGTAGGAGGTCCGTTTCGTCCGTTTTGCAGTACGCCAGACCCCTCCCGATGAACAGGATCCCGTTTCAAACGTGTCCGGTCGAACACAAGGCCGTTTCC
The DNA here is from genome assembly GCF_018294505.1 of Triticum aestivum. Lineage (NCBI taxonomy): Eukaryota > Viridiplantae > Streptophyta > Magnoliopsida > Poales > Poaceae > Triticum > Triticum aestivum. The sequence goes on from NC_057814.1 coordinate 218,588,228, forward strand.
TCCATTCTGTGGTACGCCAGGCCTCGTTTCCATCGCCTGTTCCGTCCAAGCCCTCCCGATGAACACGACCACGCATTCCGTTCCGACCCAGCCGGTTGGCTCCCACGCGTTCCGTTGCCTCCTGATGAACACGACGCATTCTGTTGCCTCCCCATGAACACGACGACGACGCTGTTTCTCCGTTCCGACCTAGCCATGTCAACGAGCCCTCGCCATACGTATGCGAGTAGGCATTCGAGACCCCGCCCGTATGTACACATACGTGGCCGTATTTTCTTTCTTGCACCCTAGCCGCTGTACGTACGTGTACATGCTACGTGCGCGCCTCTACTATGACACGTGCGCGCCTCTACATCCACCAGTATATATGTACGTACACGTTCGCGACCAGAATGACAACGCTACGTACGCTTCGACCAGGTGCATCCCGACTGTCAGGCACTTCCTTGCGTGCGAAGATGTAGCTGGTGGGTCCCAGCAATCAGGGGGGCGAATCGTTTTGTTTTTTTGCCCGGACGCACTTCCTTGCGTGCGAAGGTGTAGCTGGTGGGTCCCAGCAGTCAGGGGGGAAACTTTTTTTTGCAAAATACGGTGGCCCGTCCGGTGGGTCCCCGCTGTCAGGTGGAGGAATAATTATTTTGCGTGTAATAAGGAGGCACTTCCTTGCTTCGGCCGTGGACCCAGCTGTCAGCGTCTCCACGCACAGTACTCTTCCGATGGAAGTCGATCGTTGACCACATTGACCATGCCGTGCCGAGAACACCATGACGGTGGACGACGGCGAGGCCTAGGAAGGGGACGACATGGAGTCAGGGAAGAATCGGCAGTTGTTTCCCACGCGGAGGGGAGTACGACTCTACGAGGGTTTACTTGTTCGTCTGTCGTCGCCGGAGAATAACAGCAGGTGTGGGTGAGTAGAGGGATGGCTAGGCCAGCGATGGGAGTATGGTGGGGCGGTGAGGCCTGCGCGGCGCTTGTTTGAGCGGCTGGAGCAGGAAGAGCAGAGATTGAAGAAGCACGACGGCCGTTGGATGGACATCCAACAGTCAGTGCTTGTGCGTCAACCTTTTTTTTAGGAAATTCTCAAATCTGTGGAAAACGGCATACAGCCCATCTGCCATTATTTCTAATAATTTACAGCCCATTTGCTAATTCTTAAGGGTTTTTTTGGAGCCCATATTCTTTTTGTTAGCATTACAGCCCATATTGTGGCCACGGTTAAAACATTATACGAAATTTTGCATATTTCGGTGCGGTCCGAACTATTTTAATCCCGAAATTTCAACTCACATTCAAACTAATTTTAAACATAAATGTATATCAATATAAAATCCAACAAATTCTCCACGCATAAAAATTAATGTAATTTAAAATCTTGAAATGAAAAAAAGATATTTGAAACTAATTGTCGGTTTGATGTGTTTTAAAAATGTACAGCCCATTTCTCATTACTGATGGGCCATTTTCTCGGCTAGCTGAATGAAAGCTCTCCTCGTCTTGAAATATTGGCAGCCCAACAGGCCTGATAAAGCGACTTACTTGGCAAATCACAAAAAAACTGGGTTGTGGCCGTGGACCCAGCTGTCAGCCTCTCCATGTACAGTACTCTTCCGATGGAAGTCGTTCCTTTACCACGTTGACGACGCCGCGCAGAGAGCACCACGGCGGTGGATGACGGCGAGGCCTAGGAAGGGGACGACGCGGAGCCGGGGAAGACGCGGCAGTGGAAGCCCGCGCGGAGAGGAGTACGAGGGTTCACTGGTTCGGCTGCGGTGTGAGGCTGCCGTCGCCGCAGGGCCTGGCCAGCGGTGGGAATAGTAGGGGCGATGAGGCCTCTGCAGCAGCACAGCCGGCCACGGGAGGCAGGAGCATGCGGCACGACCGGCGCTGCTTTGGGCGGCTGGAGCAAGAAGACCAGAGGTTGAAGAAGCACTACGGCCGTTGGATGGACATCGTACGGTCACTGGAGCTAGAATCGTTCATATTGACTAAGTTGACAAAGCCCTTCGTCCCCGTCAACTTAGTAGGCCCACAAGTTAGCCTCCCACCAAGGTGGTTCCCAGCTAGCTGGGGGAGTATTCATTTTTTTGTGCGTAATAAGGAGGCACTTCCGGTGGGTCCGAGCTGACAGCGGGGGAAACATTTTTTCATGAAATACGGTGGCCCGTCCGGTGGGTCCCAGCAGTCAGGGGAAACGATTTTTTTCGCAAAGTACTGCTGGCCCGTCCGGTGGGTCCCCGCTGTCAGGTGGTGGAATAATTATTTTCCGCGTAATAAGGAGGCACTTCCTTGTGGCTGCCGTGGACCCAGCTGTCAGCCTCTCCACATACAGTACTCTTCCGATGGAAGTCGGTCGTTGACCACATTGACCACGCCGCGCCGAGAGCACCACGGCGGTGGACGACGGTGAGGCCTAGGAAGAGGACGACGCGGAGCCGGGGAAGACGCGGTAGTGGAAGCCCGCGCGGAGAGGAGTACGAGGGTTCACCGGTTCGGCTGCCGTCGCCGCAGAATAACAGGGGGTGTGGGTGAGTAGAGGGATGCCCTGGCCAGCGGTGGGAGTAGTAGGGGGCGCTGAGGCCTGCGCGGCAGCACAGCCGGCCACGGGAGGCGGGAGTAGGCGGTCCCGCCGGCGCTGCTTTGGCGGCTGGAGCAAGAAGATCAGAGATTGAAGAAACATGACGGCCGTTGGATTGACATCCAACGGTTACGTCTGCTAGAATCGTTTGTTGACGTATATAATAACTAAAAAAATCTTGCATACGCGTCAACTAAACAGGCGCACAAGTCAGACCACTCCCTCTTTTTTTTAATAATTTATATATAGCTCATGGCAACTTCTTATGCAATTTATTGCAGTCGTTTTTTTGGTTGGCCAGGGCCAATTTCGCATATTTCTGTGGGTTCCAAACTATTTTTAATACCAAAATGTCGAGCCAGATTTAAAGTACTTTGAAGATATATTTGAATTAGGTTAATGCCCAGTGAAATAGGAATCTGAAAATGTGAAAAAAATAAGAAATTATAAAGTAATTGCCAATTTGTCATCTGTTTTTATATTTACAACCCATTTCATATTACTTTCAAGATTTGCAGGCGTCTTGAAAGAGTTGCAGCCCATCAGGGCGTAGAAAAATAAGTAGGCCTGGATTGGGTATTCTTCAGAAAAAATAAACTGGGCTCATTTTCATAAAGAAAAAATAGCTGGGCTGGTCACATGGTGAACATAAAATATAAGCCTGGGCTAGACAGGCCACAACCCAGTTCAAACCCTGCTCCGTCTCAACAATACCAAACAAAAAATACTGCTCGAGTAGCTACGTCCTAGGTGTCAGCCGATCTTGTGTTGTTCTCTTGTCTATTGACTATATACGCTCACAATGTCGTGGGTCCCAGATGTCAGGAAACCACTAGGAGGAAGCATTTTATTTTTCCATACGTTGACGTGGTGGGCCCCTACTGTCATCCTCTCCACGTACTTCTGTCGATTCTTGTTGTTTGTTGACCATGTTGACAACGCGAGTGGGCGGCGCCGTGGCGAGCGCACCAAAGCACGCGGAGGACGTCAGCGTTAACGATTTAGGAGACGGTGGGGCGGCGATTCGTGCGCTCAGGCGCAGCCAGCCGTGGGAGGCGGAAGCAGGCGGCCCCGTCAGCGCTGGTTTCGGTTTGGCGGCTGGAGGAAGACAGGACTGAAGAAACACGACAGACTGTAAAAGCAGCAGGAGTACTTAACAACCTTAACTGAAACCAGCAGGGGCACTTAACAACCAAAGCTGAAAGCAGTATGAGTACTTATACAGGTTCAACCGTACAAAGAACACCTCGAACAGTGCTACTTTGCCTACAGTTAACCAAGGGTGCGGCCGCCAAGCCCCAGGACAAGGCCTAGGCGCCACCCCGCGCATCCACAACCTTCTGAAAGCGGCTTCATCTCGCAACGTGGTCAATAAATAGGATATTCGCTTTAGAGCCATGGAAAAGCATGAACATAATCTTCTGTCCTATTCTCCAAGATGGACGGGCCTTCATTATTTGAGACCACCCATGAATAAGTATCTTTTCACCTCCAAGGGGAATTGAGTAGGTCAACATAAACATCATGTTGTGACCAAGCGCAAGTCTGACCCGACCATGGTCAGGCATCTGTATAGGAACAATAGAACTCGCCAGTTCCTGTTTCAAGAAGATCACAGCTGTAAAACTGTGTATAAGCAATAGTTTATGAACAACATATATAACAGAAAACAGCTCGTACCATAAGTTTCTCGACACAGTTGGACCTGTTCAACGAGTGTTGCAGTGGCACACATATCCCACGTGGCCTTCCACCATTGAAACGCCCCACAAGGACCTCAAGATGATCAATAAAGTGTAGGAACTTGTGGATGTCGATCGAGTCAACTTCAGTGCCATTAGTAACAGCCGAGTTATTACAGAGTAACAAACGAGCAGACTGCTTAACTCTGAAAAAACCTACATGTGCCACCAATTATAATAAAATATTAGTTAGAAGTAGCATCTTCGTGAGAGATTCGTTGCTACTTCTAAAGTTAAATTGTGATTAGTTAGACAGAATAGGTGGATTAAGAAGTAATAGAGGCAACAAGCAAGAACCAGATACAAAACTAACATGGATGAACAATTGGAACGACGTCGGGGTGGAAGATCGCAGTGAAGATGAGACCAGGTTCTGCTATTTCCATCAACATTCGTGCGCCAACTTTCAGTCCGTAACACTTGAGAAAGTTTATCCAAGTTCGGCCATAGAAAAGCAGCGATCTTCTTGGTTCATGAATCCAACTCGGAACTTATATCCATGGCTTGTCTTCACTGTGACCATTAAACTAGTGTATTCAGTTATGGCAAGACCGAGAATCTTGAGTACATGTGTTCTGGCAGAGCAAATAATACACTGCAGGAAAAATAATATGAGAACACAGCATGTTCAAAAAACCCCCACCCTCCCGGATAGAAAAGAGGATTCTAGGAACATACTGTGCGCGTTTCAAAATGCTGTGTTAGGATGAGAAGGAACAAGTGTGGCGTCTCGCCGAGGGCGCAGAAACCTGTAGGGTACTCGCACTTTGGGCACTGCAAATGAAACACACTAGATATAGTAGGAAGAAAAATGCATCAACGACGGCGACTGCCATCCTAGGATTACCTGCGACCAAGGGACTTGGATTTATCAGGGATGGATGAAGAATTCGTACCTGGTTCTCCATGAGAAAGCCCTATGCAATCGCCGAGAGGGGGTTTTCTCTGAACAAGGAGACGAGGGAGAAGGGGATTCAGGCCCAGTGAAATATTGCCGCTTCGTCCGTCCAGCTTACTACTAAAGCTGGAAAGGGGGTTGTGATTTGACGGCTCATTGGGCATTACTGCGGCGCTACGACCGGGGTGTGTCTACCATGAAGTTGTGCACTCTAATTTGTGCATATGGCACGTGGACCCCGTTGCCGGTAGCCCCACATATCAGCGAAAGGAAGTAGAAAGAGAGGAGTAACTAGTTACACATAAATATATTTTTTGACAGAGAGATACTCCCTCTATAAAGAAATATACAAATCTTTTATATCACAGGCTCACCTTGCTGAGAAATATACTCCCTCTGCAACGCACGGGCATTATGGGGGTTCAGCTGAGAATATAATACTCAGATAGGCTCACGGTTCTGGACTTTGGGCCGCAGGCCGACCCTGCATGTTTGGGGGCCCATGTGTTCTACCTCGGCACTTTTCATATTGCAAGCGATCGGTACGGCGCTGGTTTTAGATGATGTCGCAAGGAAAATACACAAAATTGAATAAAGCATGGCAGCTGTTGGAATGAAATCAAACGACAGTTCCTAACCACCAATCAGAGTTGCAATTCTATCAACGATATACCATGTGATAAATAATACTGTCGTACTACTTATACACACAGGACACTTGTTTCACCATGCCAGATAATTACATCAAAACCTCTCGGAGGATAGATCAGTTCGGCAGTTGCGTGCTGCTACTGAAGAATTTCAAAGTTGATTTGGACCAGCTCTCCTTGCCGAGAGAGTTCGATTTTGACATCATCCCCTACCGCAAGATATGATTTAGATTTGAACCTTGACCATCCTTTAGCATCAATCATCATGCGACCATCCTTTGTACTTACGGTATATTGAGCAGGTTCATTCACACCAAGGCTGCGCATGGTAAGAGAAACTTGGCCGCGATCGCCCGGATTGTTGAACGACTCCCTCGTTGCTCTAGGAATTCTCTATTTGCAAACAAGAAGACATACCCAAATAGTTAGATCAACACAGTGAATCATGCGAAACAACATGGAAAGAAAAAAGAACGAAGCACTTGGGCGGCCAATGCTTACCAAGAAGGTGGACATGTCGGTTTTTGTAAGGACTTTGGTATATGAAGTGAGAACTGCAGCCAGTCTGTTGCCGGTGCAACTGCACGGGCCGGAGCAGATGCAAGTGCAAGTGTTGGTGTAGGTGCCGAAGCTGCTGCTGCTGTCGGAGATGGTGCTCCTTGTAGAGCTGGTGCCGGTGTCGGAGCAGGTGTCGATGCCTGATCCTCTGGTAGATCATACTGATCCGTTGACGCGGTCGGTGCCCAATCCTCAGCTGGATCAGACTGAGCTGCCCCCGCTGTCAGTGCTAGAGCAACTGCCGGTGCTCGATCTGGGCGAGACGGCGGCGATCGTGTCTGGTCTGCTATGATCAACTTTCTAACTTGACTAGGATCCGTGACCGTGATCCAGTTTTTTTCTTCATTTCTTTTAAACGCGAGAAGGACTAATTGTGGCATTTTTGTTAAACCAAACTGCAGTTCAAATTAGGGATTCAACTTGTACTCAGACAAAAGACTGATCCAATTTTTTCCAGTAATATAAGTGATGGACAGTGCCTCCGTTACCGACACGACATAAGAAGTGAAACCTGCAAAAATAGCCATCGTAGAGCAAACCAAACGGTTTATTCTGTGATGAATGTCACATGGCAAAACCTGCATCGTAAAATTGCAGGAAAAGAAAGAAAACATGACATTAAACCAATAAGATTTAGACAGTAAATCAATAAGATTTACTTGATGTGACACGAGTGAATCCTTACCAGGAAATCACTATGTTGAAGTACTAAGCAGAAGATTGAACGTCCAACTACGCGTGGCATGCAGGGGCCCCGCCTACTCCCACAAGCAGGACAGTCCAAAGGTCATGCCAAATCGTATGGACCGAACATCCATGGGACTGGAAATCCTGGTGGGTGCGATAAACCCTGCAATGCATACAGATATTGGAGTGTAACCATAATTGATAAACCGACCTCAAAAAAAATATGATCTGGATACTTCAAAATATACAGACTGAATTGAGTGGACAGACATTAACATAGACATTAACATAGACCGTTCACACACCAAAAGCGGCAGTACTAATAAACAATACAGGGTTGAAAATCACAAATCAAGTACTGAACAATAGTACTTACTACAGACAAGCAAAGTTGCACTAACTAAACTCTGCAGACTATTTCTTGCCACCGACCTGCGGGATGAACCCCGCATAACTGACTAGGCCATGGACTTCGTGTGAGATGTCTACATGCACCATCACCATCTTGTCAACCTTGGAGAACCTAACAGAGTGGTCTTTCCACTCATAAACATGATGATGAAGACAGGCCACATCAGATTTGTTGGGAAGCTTTACAAGAACCACACCCTTCGTAATCGAAGGCACAGCCAGGAAATTGTTGTGGTCAAGTACAGCCTCGAGAACACGCCTGACAACAATGCTACAGGAAAACACTAGTTCAGGACACGTGGTGACAAGGACACAGCAGCTGAATAGTTCAGCAGTAGAACTCATCAACGGGTCTTCCAGTTCACACGGCATGACTTTGAGAACTTCATCTCCACCGTGGACCTGGTTCTAATTCAAACAGAAACCATATTTTATTACTACCTCCATTCAGAAATATAAGATGATTTTCGATATTATACTCCATATATGACTACATATACGCATAGAAAAGAGTGAACAAAGACACTAGAACATGTCTTCAAAGGCATGAGAGCAGAGGGATTACATGCAATATCCATAACACAAGTTACTGAGGCAAATATACCCTCTTAAAAGGTAGCATTGATGTTCATAAAGTACTCCCTCCGTCCCAAAATTCTTGTCTTAGATTTGTCTAGATACGGATGTATCAAGTCACATTTTAGTATTAGATACATCCGTATCTAGACAAATCTAAGACAAGAAATTTGGGACAGAGGGAGTAGTTGAAAGTAATCTATATTAAAACTGTGTCAACCTCTCGCATGTTTTGGTCAAAAGAGGAATTTAGAACCGTCATTTGGCACACTAAAATCACATGCAAGATCGCCCAGAAAGTTGTACTACAAGTACTAGTACTGCATGTTAGATGAAAAAACACGATCAAGATCGAGAAAAAGATCGTCAACAAGAGACATTACCTGGACTTGCTTAATGAGGGATCCCGGAGAGGGGGGCTTGGACGGGGCGATGGCTTTGAGCTTGTCTGCGGTAGTCTCGGCGGGGTGCTTGCGCTTCTTTGTACCATGAGCCTCCATGGTTTTGGCCAGAGCCATAGACATCACGTCGGCCAGTGCTCCGGCGTCCATCCAAGAGAGGAAGCTGAGAGAGAAGAGTGAAAGGAGGAACGAGATGAGGGAGAAGCAAAGCGAGTGGGGGTTTTCTTCAAGAGAGGAAGCTGAGAGAGAAGAGTGAAATGATGGTTGCTTCGTCCGTCCAACTTACTGCTAGAAAGGAGGGGGTTTTGTGATTTGACGGCTCATTGGGCATTACTACGACGGTTCGATCGGGGTAGTCTACCGTCACTCTACTATGGAGTAATTTAGTGCATGGCTGGTGGACCCAGGTGCTGGTTGTCCCACACGTCGGCGAAAATGAGTAATTTAGTGCATGGCTGGAGGAGGATCCGCACGGTAGAGCGTGTCCACTGTTTTCTGAAGAAAAAAATGATTACAGCAAGCGTTTCCACTCTTACGACGGAGGAGTGCGAAACACGACAGCCACTTGAACATACACAGTGCTCCTGCTACTAGGCATGTGCAGTGGTTCATACGTCAGTACTACACAATCTTGTTGCTAGTGTAGTAAGATATGACGATAACAAATGATGTTGTGCGCATGTCAACTACTCCTATATGTAACATAGTACCGCTTTTTCGACTGTCCGGTCGAAAATGAACGGTGAGATCAATGTTAACAGAACTAGGTCCACAACGCACGGAGAGTACGGTGCTACAGTACTCCACGAAACATGAACCATATGAAGCACGAATAGTGTTAGGTAGGGTGTATGAAGGGTGCACGGGATGGGAGCAAAAGTTCCCTTCTCGACCCACTTTTGGGTGTTTGGTAGAGTGCATGAAGGGTGCATGAGTCCACACTAGTAGGTTGACAAAAATACACGAAGCGGAAACAACTATATTGAGATGAGAATGCAACCAAACACACCCACACGCTTTGTGCTACAATGACTGATCTGCACCGTCTGAGTTTGATCCAACGGTCATGTTGCGCCGAGACATGGACATGCCCATGCAGAGGGCGCCTAAACACCACCGAAGTCCCTCAGCTTCTCGAGGCACACGACGTTGGTGGTGCAGGGTGCAACCGCCCGCAGAGCCCGCTCCCGGTCGACGGGAGCCAGCTCGTCAAAGACGACGTCCAATGGCACGAATGGATTCCGGTGACGGAGCCCTGAAAGGATTCGCCCGACAATGGCGACGGCAGCCCGCAACCCCTCCTTGTCCAGCTCAGCCCCCACCATCGCACGGAGACGGCTCAGCTCCTCGGAGATATAGGTGAAGAAGGAGACCAGGTCAGGAAGCCGCAGCTCGTTGAAGTCGACCGGGTGGTCGAACGGGTTTAGCCCGACGGCCAGCATAGTCGCGCTAGCACGACGGTAGGCATCGCGCAGCTGCAACACGTGTGTGGCAACTTGGTTTACCAAGTGGCTGAGGCGATCCTGGAACTCATCACAATCGGCCCACTCGCGCTCCAGTCGGCTCCCCTGACGGCCTATCGTATCTCCCGCTTTCTGCAGCAACGCCGCCGATGCCTCGAGCATCTTTGTGGTGGACGCCTGCCACTTTTGAAGCTCCGTGAACTCCCGCACATAACGGAGGAGCATGACACTCCTCTCCTCCTTGAGCTCACGGAGCTCCACGTCCTTGGCCCTGAGCTCCGCAACCTTGGCATGGAGCTCCTGTGTCAGGCGCCTCACCTCGGACTCCGTGATCTGCTGCGCCGCCATGGCACCAGGTAGAAGCAATGGGGAGAGGAAGCAAAGGGGGCGAAACGGCTGAAAGGCAATGCAATCTACGGGAAGGCGGAGGGAGCGGGGAATCTTTTGGTTTTCACCACGGTAAAACACCAGTCGACGACTTCTCACATCAGGGAGCAGTGGGTTTTTACAGGCGGAGTCATCGTGACTAACTGATGCCGCGCCTGGTCCCGTCAATCAAAAAATTAAAAATCCTGCCGCGCCTGCTCCCGTCAATCAAAAAATTAAAAATCCTACCGCACCCAAACACCAGAGCAACGCCGTGGTGGATATTTAAATTTACCTGCCGGCAAGTAGATAAAAAAGGGGTGAAATAAGAAATGTGGCGGCGGCCTAGCTAATCGGTCGAACTAGCCCAACTAGCTAGCCACCGTGCTTCACTGATGTACTCGGCGGGAAAGGTGGTCTTTCGTGATTTGACGACTCATTTACTTGCTTCGGCGCTACGACCGAGGAGGACCCAGAAAACGCGCGGTAGGGCATCCCACGTCAGGAAGAATATATGCGTGCACCACCCGGGAGGACCCCGAAACCGCGCGGTAGGGTGTGCCACGTCTCGGCATGGAGGAAAAATGTGCGTGTAAAAATATACTGTATCAGATGTAGTACCTATGGTTCGACCTCGGGACCCAGCCAGTCGGTCGAAAACACCCCACTAGCCACACAGCTTCATCATGCAAACGTGGCACAGAGGATAGATGTGGTTAGCTCCGTCTCGACCAGCCACAATGTCTCTTGTTCTAGGCGATTCTTCTATTTTCCAAGCTTTTTTTAGTTGTAATAACACCACAGCAAGCTAGCGCCGATCTTTGTGTGTGCCCGTGCAAAGGTTAGACGATGGAGAGAAGAGAGATTGAGATCGCAGACCTGGGACCCACCAGTAAGTGAGACAACGGTCATGCACGTGTTGACGAGGCACTCCCTCTACTCTACTCAACGCAAGTACTGTATAAAATCAAGTTATGGGAGAAAGCCAACAACCGTTCGTTTTTCAAGCTATCCACTTACGCTTTGTAGTCCAGGTTGCCAGTTCGAATCTCGTCTTTCAGATTTGTTAGTTTTAGGTCCAAATTTGATTAATGACAAGTGGGACCCCCGTGTGTTGTTCTGATATTTCAGTGTAGGATGGTTTTTTTGAACAAACACTTTGCGCGGTTAGACAAGTAACGGCACGAGTTACACGTATTTTGCAAGTTTACGAACAAAAATGACAGCGGCATAGAATATCACATCCACCCCGCAGCTTAGATACTATGGTGATACGAGTTATTACACCATTGGAAGTGAGATCCAATGGCTTGGGAGTAGTCTTTGTAATTATGCGCAATTTCCAAACTCTCCAAAGGGTATTTTTTGCAAATAAAACATTCAGGCCTCGTGTGTGCCGCTGCATCTTCGATCCAACGGCTCCCCGGTGCTCATATTAGGTGCTCCCCGTAGCTTAATTACCCGCTACGGTGATATGAGCATCTAGGTCGTATGATTAGTGATCAGATGGCACATGCGTAGTACTTGTACTTTCTGCACATTTCCCAAACTCTATCAGCCGTATATTGCAAAAACATTCAAACCTCCTACTGTGGGCCGTTAGATCTCAGTGAACTCATATCACCATAGAATCTACGGTGCGGGAGCACCTCATACTCCCGTGAGAGAAAACATAAGGTGCTATCGAAGCTTGGATGCTACGGTGATACGAGCTTGGAGGTCGTTTGATCTGAGATCCAATGGCATCTGAGCAGTCTTTGTGCTTGTAAGCAGTGGCCGAACTCTTTTGGGGCTTTTCTGCAAAAAAACCATTCGAACCACCGAGGAGGTGTTGGGTCACAAATCCAATGCCTCCGAAGAGCTTGTATCACCAAAGCATCTAAGGTGTGGTAGCACATGATATTCTTACATACAGGAGAATATGATGTCCTCCTTCATCTTAGATGCTACGGTGATACGAGCTTCGAGGTCGTTGAATATGGGATCAAAGGGCATCTAAGTAGTTTTTGTACAAATTGTGTGCAATTCTCAAACTCATCAAGGTTTCCTCCAAAAAAATTAAGACACATCATCTGAGCTGCTATATCTCAGATCTACAAGCTCCAAGCAACTCGTATCGGCATATAGCATCTAAGGTATCGGGGCACATGATATTCTCCCGGGGAGGAGGGGTGGGGGTGCACAACCAATCGGTGGTTGGGAGGGTGGGGACAAATATAATCTAAACAACCCTAAACAGAGCTCCACAATTTTATCTAAGGTCGAGGGGTTGACCCCCGACAATCATAGCTCCGCCTAAACACAACATTTGCATGTACTGTAGTACTAGACTTAATATTCATGTTTTAGTTTCATGTTCATTTTAAATATTGAACTGAGGACCATGGATGTCTTACATTTTACTCCCTTCGTTCCTAAATATTAGTCTTTTTAGAGGCTTCAAATGGACTGGCACATACGGATGTATATAGACATATTTTAGAGTCTAGATTCACTCATTTTGCTCCGTATGTAGTCACTTGTTGAACTCTCTAAAAGACTAATATTTAGGAATAGAAGGAGTATTTTTGAATTCGTGTCATACATGCATGGTTTGGAAAAATAGATGCACTATACTTATTGGATTGTTGTTGTGTTCGTGCGTGTGTGTCTCTCTGTGTGTGTGTGTGTGGTCATATGCTTGATACATACAAAGTTTTCTCACCTCCATATTGTTCATCTTTGAAATTTGAATTTGCATTGGAAAACTTACTAGGGATACCATGAAATGTGAAATCCACGTTGAGATCACTATATCACAAACTCACTCTAATTCAACAACTCGTCATAAATCAATTACCACGTTCAGATTAGTATTTGCAAGGAAAATACGGGTATTGTAATACACATAGATTCGTTCGGCAATTTAAAAGGTTCCTTTCGTATTCTCGAATGGTAGGACCCAACGGCGTACCAGCCAGACCTTGGCTCGTGTTGATCCTAAAAAAAACCAGGCTTGTGTCCTTCGGTGGCGTGCGTGGTACGCACATTAGGCAACCCCAACCAGTCGAGCCTCAGCGTTTCAAGTCGAAATATCTGGTGGCCAGAATTCCAGCCCTAGGAAATTCCCCTCATGTCCCCGGTCCATAATGACTATCGATGAACAACGGAGGGATGCTTTAGTAACTAGACAACGTTACCTACCGTGCCGAGCACGGTTCAATTCCCTCGGTCGCCGCTCGTCAAGGTCACCCGTCAACTGCATTGCCTAGTACTACTACTACACCAGGATGAGCACAGAATTGAGCCCGTTTGTTCGTGCCTAGTACTTCAGTTAATATATTAGGCAATGCACTGGTACGGAGGGATTATCCTTTTACTCTGCATATATAACTTGTTTGAAGTCTAACTAAGAAATATGTTTGACCAAATCCTTTCTTAAGAAATACAACAGGACAGATGTATGGCTTGAAAATTTATTGCATGATGCAGGTTATGATATTGTTTCGAATCCTGGATCTTAAATTTCAGAAAATCCAAAAGTGAGCATAAATTCTTGAAACTAAGCATGGTCACGTGATATGGCACAAATATTACTTCGTAAGTTTTTTCTTCAATTTGAGACAAGCTGCTTATGACAAGTTGCACAAATGAAGAGCCAAGGTATTTTGGAACAAAGACCTGTCACGTTAAGGCGAACGCTTTCACTATTGAAACCGTGGGCATTTACGTGCCGCCACGAGTCCCCACTTCTCATCGGCAGGTGCCGTCCGAGCAAGCGTGTGAGTCGACGGGAGGCGTGTGAGCAGACCGCTGCGCCGGCTGTCAGGGAGGCGTGCGAGCGGACCGTTGTGCAGGCTCACCCGGAGGCGAGCCCTTTGACCAGGCTCCGCCGCCCACCGTCGTCCCAACTGCTCCCACTTTTAATGTCGCCGGCGCCGCAGTTTAAAATCAACCCCGCACTACCCGGTATCGCTACAATCCTCTCTCTTCCTCTCCGATTCTCCTGTCGTCTACCTCCAACTAGCCTGACCTAAACATACGCCATGCCGCATCACGATGGTCTGCCCTTAGTGTTCCAGTTTCCTGAGGAAGACACCCAGCCGGAGTCTCAAGAACATAAGGCACTTTGGGACGAGCTTGAACTGGCCTTGCGGGAAGACGTCGCGCCTGTCCCCGCTCCCGTTCCGGCTCCCGTCGCCCCGACTACGCCAGCGCCCATCCCCGTGGCATTGATGGGCTTGGAGCCGCACATTGTCGCCGAGCTTGATCCCACGGGGTTCCACAAGGTCCCCGCCGACTTTCACGCGCCCGTGCACCCGCCAGCGCATGCGCCTGCGCATGCACTGACGCGCACGCCCGTGCTGGTGCCCGTGCACCTGCCAGCGCATGCGCCTGTGCCTGCACTGACGTGCGTGCCCGTGCCAGTGCCCGTGCACACGAATGTCTCCGCCGCGCCGTTGACAGCGCATGTCCCCGCGCGGCTGCCAGTGCCCCCCTCAGCGGCATGGATGGCCGCCGTCGACCGCTTCCTTGCACCAACGCCAGTCACCTCCTCCCGCCAGTTGACTCGCTCCGACGTCCAGAACATTTTGGCCTTCCTTGAAGCTAGGCCAACGTCCAGGAGTACGCCAACAACGGTGCAAGACGCCGCCGTCGCCGTCGGTCAGTGGCCCGATGACACACAGAGCACGGCAGAGGAGCTGCTTCCCACTGCGAGACGCCCCCGCCGCCGCCGCGTAATCTAAATTTGCCATCAAAAACGTTCGGATTGCCATGCTTAAAATCCGAACGTTTATCATTTCCGTTTATTTTATATCGATCACCGTATAATTTAAAGTCGGAGTCAGACTGAACGAAATGTATGGTTTGATCGATTGAATGTTCTGCTAGAGCCGTATCAAATTAAATATAAAACGTCATCAAGCCACATGTATTCCTTATCATCCAACGACCTAGACTGCTTCAATGTCGAGCGCTCAACACGTTTAGCGTACAGTTAATTTCATGCCAAAAATAGTGCTAATCACATGACAACACGCAAATAATATCCTAGTAGTTAATATCCGCATGCACTTAATATACTTCCAAATTAACGTGCATTGCACGTACACACTGACTAGTGCTGCTAGTACGTGAAACTGGTGTCGTGACTTGTGAATGCGTCCAGATATGGTCAACGGCAACATCGCCCGCGAGTTCTTCCTGTTTGCCCGTGCATCTAAACGCAGAAGGGGAGGAGAGAGAGAGAGCACACATGGAACCCACCAGTAAGTGAAGGCGAATAGTACTAAAAATAATATTACATGTTATCCATTAATTAGGATGTGGTAATATAAAAACATTATGTGAACAAAGGGGGTACAACAGACATTGCTATTCTATGTATGTTGCCTATTGACGTGCGGCTTGAAGGCCCGGTCGCATGTTCGATCCTCGTCCTTTATTTTTTAATTTGTATATGGGTCCAAATTTGTTTCATGACATGTGGGCCCCTCGGTGTGTAGTTTGTAGCACTTTAATTTGTGGGTCGAAATTTTTTCCATTCCAAGTGGACTATCGATGTGTAGTTTTGTAGCTTATTTATAATAATTAAAGAGAACAACATAGTTTTTTCAATAATACCATGGTGCGACGTTGAAGGCAAGAAAGGACGTGCGAGAGAGCGATGACCGAGCCAGAGGGAAATCAACTAGGGGAGTTGCGTGGGTTGCAACGGTGTTTGGAGTAGTTGTGGGCCGAATGCTACGAAAATATAATCTAAACCGACCGGAATGAATGCCTACACAAATTAATCCAAGGTTGGAGTGCCCCTCGCAATGTAAATAGCTCCGGCTTTGCATAGTAGCTTCAACGCGTGGAAGATACGGTGTGAGAAAGCGAGGTCAATCGAGAGACATATAGATAGAGAGACAAAGTGAGTGTGGTCCGACATTCATTGAACAAATATATATGCTCTGGAGAGATATTGTCCGATTGAGCTTTTTGGCAAGGGTGAGGGATGTAAGATAGAGCTTGAGAGATGATCCAGTCACAGACGTGTAGATATATTTTGTGTGTGGGAGGAAGCAAGGTCAACCGATCACATAGGGTCGCCGTGCGATCGAAAGAGTGAGACGGGTTGGAGAGAGTGACCTAGATAGACGATGTGCGTGAGAGAGTATACAATGTGAATAGGTCGAATTGGGCTCAAACATGGTGATATATCGTTTTTGTCTGAGAAAGAGCGAGGTCAATCGAGACATACAGAGAGAGAGAGAGAGAGGGAGATTGAGTGAGCGTGGCCCACCATGAGGTCGAAAGAGTGGCGGCAGCTTGGATGGACTGACCTAGATAGAAAATCTGCGTGAGAGAGTATAGAGTGTGTCGATCGAGGCCCGAACAGGGAGATATATCATTTGTGTGTGAAAGAAAACGAGGTTAAACGAGACTCAGATAAAGAGAGCGAGATTGAGCGAGTGTGGCCCGCCGTGCGAAAGAAAGAGTGAGACAGTCTCGAGGGAGTGACCTACATATACAACGTGCGTGCGTGCGCATGAGAGGTTGGGGGGCTAGATAGGCAATGCATGTATTTAGTACGAGAGGGTGAGAGGGAGAGGGGGCAGAGAGAGAGCTCGGCATGGGGTGCAATGGCGGGTGTGTGAGGTAAATACATTTCGTAACAGAGTGGAAAAAGGGGTTGTGTAGTTGAGAGACTTAGAGATCGAAACATGGAG